>NC_140998.1:179691500-179801510 GCF_052327205.1 Somniosus microcephalus
ATTGCTCTTCGAAAGAGCTGGCACAGACTTGATGGGCTGAATGGCCTCCTTCTCTGCTGTATTATTCTATGATTCTAGGTGCCGGGCGGCCATTTTTGTTGCTGGCCACCTACCAGCACCTGGTCCCCGCTGCCGCCCCGACCTCGTGAAGCCCCCCCACCCCCCGCGGGGTGCTGGCCGTGCTCCGTGAGCCCGGCACTCCGATCCCTGGTGGCCCAGCTGGGCCCCGGGTCGCGCTGCGCAAAGCCCCTCCCCTTTAATAAGAGGAGGCCGGCAGTACCCCAGCCCCTCCCCTTTAATAGAGGAGGCCGGCAGTACCCCAGGACTTCCCAGTAGCGACCCCGCCTCCATCTTGGGTGCTACCAGTGAATTTTGGCTGCGTGGGCGTTAAAAGTAGCGCCCCGGCGTAGTTAGCGGCCCCAAAGGGGCGCAACCCAATTTTGCTCCCCCCCCATAATCTCATCATTATCTCATTGAAGCTTGTGGGATCTTGCTGTGTGCAAACTGGCTGCTGCATTTCCTACATTACAACAGTGACTACACTTCAAACAAGAAATCATTGACTGTGAAACACTTTGACTCATGAAAGGAACTGTGGAAATGCAAATCATTCATTCTTTCTGTACAACCAACTCCCTTCTGTACGTTTCTATTGGTGTAGGTAGAGATAGAGAGGAGAGAGAGAGAGCGAGCGTGTGTCTGAGGAGAGAGAGAGAGTGTCTGAGAGAGAGTGTCCTGAGAGAGAGAGTGTGTCTGAGAGAGAGAGTGTGTCTGAGAGAGAGAGTGTGTCTGAGAGAGAGAGTGTGTCTGAGAGAGAGAGTGTGTGTCTGAGAGAGAGAGAGAGTGTCTGAGAGAGAGAGAGGTGTCTGAGAGAGTGTGTCTGAGAGAGAGAGAGTGTGTCTGAGAGAGAGAGAGTGTGTCTGAGAGAGAGAGAGTGTGTCTGAGAGAGAGAGAGGTGTCTGAGAGAGAGTGTGTCTGAGAGAGAGAGAGTGTGTCTGAGAGAGAGAGAGTGTGTGTCTGAGAGAGAGAGAGAGTGTCTGAGAGAGAGAGAGTGTCTGAGAGAGAGAGTGTGTGTCTGAGAGATGTCTGAGAGAGAGAGTGTGTCTGAGAGAGAGAGAGTCTGAGAGAGAGAGAGTGTGTCTGAGAGAGAGAGAGTGTGTGTCTGAGAGAGAGAGAGAGTGTGTCTGAGAGAGAGAGAGAGTGTCTGAGAGAGAGAGAGTGGTCTGAGAGAGAGAGTGTGTGTCTGAGAGAGAGTGTCTGAGAGAGAGAGTGTGTGTCTGAGAGAGAGGGAGAGTGTGTGTCTGAGAGAGAGGAGAGAGTGTCTGAGAGAGAGAGAGAGAGAGTGTGTCTGAGAGAGAGAGTGTGTCTGAGAGAGAGAGAGAGAGAGAGAGAGAGAGTGTGTGTCGAGAGAGAGAGTGTTCGAGAGAGTGTGTCTGAGAGAGAGGGAGAGAGGTGCTGAGAGAGAGAGAGGAGAGTGTGTCTGAGAGAGAGAGAGAGGGAGAGAGTGTCTGAGAGAGAGAGAGGGAGAGTGGCTGAGAGAGAGAGAGGAGAGAGTGTGTTCGAGAGAGAGAGAGAGTGTGTCTGAGAGAGAGAGAGAGTGTGTCTGAGAGAGAGAGAGGGAGAGAGTGCCGAGAGAGAGAGAGAGTGTCTGAGAGAGAGAGTGTGTCTGAGAGAGAGTGTGTTCGAGAGAGAGTGTGTCTGAGAGGAGAGAGTGTCGCTGAGAGAGAGAGAGAGAGAGTGTGTCTGAGAGAGAGAGAGAGAGAGAGTGTGTTCGAGAGAGAGAGTGTGTCTGAGAGAGAGAGAGTGTGTCTGAGAGAGAGAGAGTGTGTTCGAGAGAGAGAGAGTGGCTGAGAGAGAGAGGGAGAGAGAGAGTGGCTGAGAGAGAGAGGGAGAGAGAGAGAGAGAGTGTCTGAGAGAGAGAGAGAGAGACAGAGAGAGAGTGTCTGAGAGAGAGAGTGTGTCTGAGAGGAGAGAGAGAGAGAGAGAGTGTGTTCGAGAGAGAGAGAGAGTGTGTCTGAGAGAGAGAGTGTGTGTCTGAGAGAGAGAGTGTGTCTGAGAGAGAGAGAGTGTGTGTTCGAGAGAGAGTGGCTGAGAGAGAGAGGGAGAGAGAGAGTGGCTGAGAGAGAGAGGGAGAGAGAGAGTGTCTGAGAGAGAGAGAGAGAGAGAGAGTGTCTGAGAGAGAGAGGGAGAGAGTGGCTGAGAGAGAGAGAGGGAGAGAGAGAGAGAGTGTCAGAGAGAGCGATAGTGTTTCTGAGAGAGAGTCTGTCAGAGAGTCAGAGTGTCAGAGAGTCAGAGTGTCAGAGAGAGAGTGTCAGAGCGAGAGAGAGAGAGAGAGTGGCTGAGAAAGAGTGTCAGAGAGAGGTTGAGAGAGTGTCTGAGAGAGAGCGAGTGTCAGAGAGAGAGATAGTGTCAGAGAGTGCGAGTGTCTGATAGTGAGAGTGTCAGAGAGAAAGAGAGCGCGAGAGTATGTCTGAGATAGAGAGAGAGCAAGACAGTGTCAGAGAGAGAGCGAGAGAGTGTCAGAGAGAGAGTGTGTCAGAGAGAGGGAGCATGTCTGAGAGAGTGAGTGTGGCTGACAGATAGAGAGATTGTGTCAGGGTGTGTGTGAGTGAGTGTCAGAGAGCGAAAGAGAGAGAGCACGAGTGCGTCAGAGAGAGATCGAGAGTGTGTCTGAGTGAGTGCGAGTCTGAGAGAGTGTGTGACAGAGAGAGAAAGAGAGAGGGAGTGTGTGTGTCTGAGAGAGAGTGTGTGTCAGAGGGAGAGAGTGAGAGAGAGGGTTTCTGAGAGAGTGTGTGTCTGAGAGCGTGAGTGTTTCTGAGAGAGAGAGAGAGAGAGAGAGAGAGAGAGAGTGCCTGAGAGAGAGCGTCAGAGAGAGCAAGAGAGTGTGTCTGAGAAAGAGCGAGTGTGTCAGAGAGAGCGAGTATGTCAGAGAGAGCGAGTGTGCCAGAGAGAGCGAGTGTGTCCGAGAGTGTGTCTGAAAGAGAGAATGAGAGAGAGAGAGTGTGTCAGAGAGAGAGAGCGTCAGAGAGAGAGAGCGCGTCAGGAGAGAGTGTGTGTCTGTGAGAGAAAGAGTGCGTCAAAGAGAGAGAGAGAAAAAGAGAGAGAGTCAGGGAGAGTCTGTCCGAGAGAGAGAGAGAGAGAGAGTGTGTGTGTCTGAGAGAGTGTCAGAGAGTGTGTCTGAGAGAGTGTGAGTTTGTGTCAGAGAGTGTGTCTGAGAGCGTATGTCAGAGTGTCAGCAAGAGAGCGCGAGAGTGTGTCTGAGAGAGAGTGTGTGAGAGAGGAGAGAGTTTCTGTGAGAGAGAGTGCGTGTCAGAGAGAGAGAGAAAGAGAGTGTGTGTGTCGGAGAGAATGTCAGAGAGTGTGTCAGAGAGAGCGTGAGAGTGTGTCAGAGAAAGAGTGCGTCAAAGAGAGAGTGCTTCTGAGAGTGTGTCAGAGAGATTGAGAGTGTGTCAGAGAGTGTGTCTGCGAGAGTCAGAGAGTGTGTGTGTCAGAGTGTGTGTGTCAGAGTGTGTGTCAGAGAGAGTGTGTGACAGAGAATGAGAGTGTGACAGAGAGTGTCAGAGAGAGCGAGAGTGTGTCTGAGATAGAGCGAGCGCGCGCCAGAGAGCGAGAGGGCGCGCGCCAGAGAGCGACAGAGCGCGCGCCAGAGAGCGACAGAGCGCGCGCCAGAGAGCGACAGAGCGCGCGTCAGAGAGCGACAGAGCGCGCGTCAGCGAGCGACAGAGCGCGCGTCAGAGAGCGACAGAGCGTGCGTCAGAGAGCTAGAGAGCGTGGCAGAGAGCGAGAGCGTGTCAGAGAGAGAGAGCGTGTCAGAGAGCGAGAGCGTGTCAGAGAGCGAGAGTGTCAGAGAGCGAGAGCGTGTCAGAGAGCGAGAATGTGTCAGAGAGCGAGTGTGTCACAGAGCTAGAGCGTGTCAGAGAGCGAGAGCGTGTCAGAGAGCGGGAGCGTGTCAGAGAGCGAGAGTGTGTCAGAGAGCGAGAGTGTGTCAGAGAGCGAGTGTGTCACAGAGCTAGAGCGTGTCAGAGAGCGAGAGTGTGTCAGAGAGCGAGTGTGTCAGAGAGCGAGTGCGTGTCAGAGAGCGAGTGCGTGTCAGAGAGCGAGAGCGAGAGCGTCAGAGAGCGAGTGTGTCAGAGAGCGAGTGTGTCAGAGAGCGAGTGCGTGTCAGAGAGCGAGAGCGAGTGTGTCAGAGAGTGGGAGCGTGTCAGAGAGCGAGAGTGTGTCAGAGAGCGAGTGAGTGTCAGAGTGAGAGCGTGTCAGAGAGCGAGAGCGTGTCAGAGAGCGAGAGTGAGTGTGTCAGAGAGCGAGAGTGTGTCAGAGAGCGAGAGCGTGTCACAGAGTGAGAGTGTGTCAGAGAGCGAGAGTGTGTCAGAGAACGAGAGCGCGTCAGAGAGCGAGAGTGTCAGAGAGCGAGAGCGTGTCAGAGAGCGAGAGCGTGTCAGAGAGCGAGAGTGTGTCAGAGAGCGAGAGCGTCAGAGAGCGAGAGTGTGTCAGAGCGAGAGCGTGTCAGAGAGCGAGAGTGTGTCAGAGAGCGAGAGCATCAGAGAGCGAGAGTGTGTCAGAGCGAGAGCGTGTCAGAGAGCGAGAGTGTGTCAGAGAGCAAGAGTGTCAGAGAGTGAGAGCGTGTCAGAGAGCGAGAGCGTCAGAGCGTGCGAGAGTGTCACAGAGAGAGCGAGAGTGTCAGAGAGCGAGTGTGTCACAGAGAGAGCGAGAGTGTCACAGAGAGCGTGAGAGTGTCACAGAGAGCGCGAGAGTGTCAGAGAGCGAGAGTGTGTCACAGAGAGAGCGAGAGTGTCACAGAGAGCGTGAGTGTCACAGAGAGTGCGAGAGTGTCAGAGAGCGAGAGTGTGTCACAGAGAGCGCGAGAGTGTCAGAGAGCGAGTGCGTGTCAGAGAGCGAGAGCGTGTCAGAGAGCGAGTGTCAGAGAGCGAGAGTGAGTGTGTCAGAGAGCGAGAGAGCGTGCGTCAGAGCGAGAGCGAGAGAGAGCGCGTCAGAGAGCAAGTAGTGTGCGTCAGAGACCGTGCGTCAGAGAGAGAGCGTGCGTCAGAGAGAGAGCGTGCGTCAGAGAGAGTCTCAGAGAGCGAGAGAGTTTCACAGAGAGTGCGAGTGTCAGAGAGCGAGAGTGTCACAGAGAGAGCGAGAGTGTCACAGAGAGAGCGAGAGTGTCAGAGAGAGCGCGAGTGTCAGAGAGAGCGAGTGTCACAGAGTGAGCGAGAGTGTCAGAGAGCGCGAGTGTGTCAGAGCGAGAGTGTCACAGAGAGCGAGAGTGTCACAGAGAGAGCGAGAGTGTCACAGAGAGCGCGAGAGTGTCAGAGCACGAGTGTCACAGAGAGCGCAAGTGTCACAGAGAGCGCGAGAGTGTGTCAGAGAGCGAGAGAGCGTCAGAGCGAGAGAGGGTCAGAGAGCGAGAGAGTGTCACAGAGATCGCGAGAGTGTCAGAGAGCGAGAGAGTGTCACAGAGAGAGCGAGAGTGTCACAGAGAGCGCGAGTGTCAGAGAGCGAGAGTGTCACAGTGAGCGAGTGTCACAGAGAGCGCGAGAGTGTCACAGAGAGAGCGAGAGTGTCACAGAGAGACGAGAGTGTCAGAGAGAGCGCGAGAATGTCACAGAGAGCGCGAGAGTGTCAGAGAGCGCGAGTGTCACAGAGAGCGTCAGAGAGCGAGAGTGTGTCAGAGAGCGAGAGTGTCAGAGAGCGAGAGTGTCAGAGAGAGAGCGAGAGTGTCAGAGAGCGCGAGAGTGTCAGAGAGCGCGAGAGTGTCACAGAGAGCGAGAGAGTGTGTCAGAGAGCGAGAGCGTCAGAGAGCGAGAGCGTGTCAGAGAGCGAGAGAGCGTGCGTCAGAGCGAAAGAGCGTGCGTCAGAGAGAGAGCGAGAGAGAGCGCGTCAGAGAGCAAGTAGTGTGCGTCAGAGACCGTGCGTCAGAGAGAGAGCGTGCGTCAGAGAGAGAGCGTGCGTCAGAGAGAGAGTCTCAGAGAGCGAGAGAGTTTCACAGAGAGAGCGAGAGTGTCACAGAGAGCGAGAGTGTCACAGAGTGAGCGAGAGTGTCACAGAGAGCGCGAGTGTGTCAGAGCGAGAGTGTCACAGAGAGCGAGAGTGTCACAGAGAGAGCGAGAGTGTCACAGAGAGCGCGAGAGTGTCAGAGCACGAGTGTCACAGAGAGCGCGAGTGTCACAGAGAGCGCGAGAGTGTGTCAGAGAGCGAGAGAGGGTCAGAGAGCGAGAGAGTGTCACAGAGATCGCGAGAGTGTCAGAGAGCGAGAGAGTGTCAGAGAGAGCGAGAGTGTCACAGAGAGCGCGAGTGTCAGAGAGCGAAAGTGTCACAGAGAGACGAGTGTCAGAGAGAGCGCGAGAATGTCACAGAGAGCGCGAGAGTGTCAGAGAGCGCGAGAGTGTCAGAGAGCGAGAGTGAGTGTGTCAGAGAGCGAGAGTGTGTCAGAGAGCGAGAGCGTGTCACAGAGTGAGAGTGTGTCAGAGAGCGAGAGTGTGTCAGAGAACGAGAGCGCGTCAGAGAGCGAGAGTGTCAGAGAGCGAGAGCGTGTCAGAGAGCGAGAGCGTGTCAGAGAGCGAGAGTGTGTCAGAGAGCGAGAGCGTCAGAGAGCGAGAGTGTGTCAGAGCGAGAGCGTGTCAGAGAGCGAGAGTGTGTCAGAGAGCGAGAGCATCAGAGAGCGAGAGTGTGTCAGAGCGAGAGCGTGTCAGAGAGCGAGAGTGTGTCAGAGAGCAAGAGTGTCAGAGAGTGAGAGCGTGTCAGAGAGCGAGAGCGTCAGAGCGTGCGAGAGTGTCACAGGGAGAGCGAGAGTGTCAGAGAGCGAGTGTGTCACAGAGAGAGCGAGAGTGTCACAGAGAGCGTGAGAGTGTCACAGAGAGCGCGAGAGTGTCAGAGAGCGAGAGTGTGTCACAGAGAGAGCGAGAGTGTCACAGAGAGCGTGAGTGTCACAGAGAGTGCGAGAGTGTCAGAGAGCGAGAGTGTGTCACAGAGAGCGCGAGAGTGTCAGAGAGCGAGTGCGTGTCAGAGAGCGAGAGCGTGTCAGAGAGCGAGTGTCAGAGAGCGAGAGTGAGTGTGTCAGAGAGCGAGAGAGCGTGCGTCAGAGCGAGAGCGAGAGAGAGCGCGTCAGAGAGCAAGTAGTGTGCGTCAGAGACCGTGCGTCAGAGAGAGAGCGTGCGTCAGAGAGAGAGCGTGCGTCAGAGAGAGAGTCTCAGAGAGCGAGAGAGTTTCACAGAGAGTGCGAGTGTCAGAGAGCGAGAGTGTCACAGAGAGAGCGAGAGTGTCACAGAGAGAGCGAGAGTGTCAGAGAGAGCGCGAGTGTCAGAGAGAGCGAGTGTCACAGAGTGAGCGAGAGTGTCACAGAGAGCGCGAGTGTGTCAGAGCGAGAGTGTCACAGAGAGCGAGAGTGTCACAGAGAGAGCGAGAGTGTCACAGAGAGCGCGAGAGTGTCAGAGCACGAGTGTCACAGAGAGCGCAAGTGTCACAGAGAGCGCGAGAGTGTGTCAGAGAGCGAGAGAGCGTCAGAGCGAGAGAGGGTCAGAGAGCGAGAGAGTGTCACAGAGATCGCGAGAGTGTCAGAGAGCGAGAGAGTGTCACAGAGAGAGCGAGAGTGTCACAGAGAGCGCGAGTGTCAGAGAGAGCGAGAGTGTCACAGTGAGCGAGTGTCACAGAGAGCGCGAGAGTGTCACAGAGAGAGCGAGAGTGTCACAGAGAGACGAGAGTGTCAGAGAGAGCGCGAGAATGTCACAGAGAGCGCGAGAGTGTCAGAGAGCGCGAGTGTCAGAGAGCGAGAGAGTGTCAGAGAGCGAGAGTGTGTCAGAGAGCGAGAGTGTCAGAGAGCGAGAGTGTCAGAGAGAGAGCGAGAGTGTCAGAGAGCGCGAGAGTGTCAGAGAGCGCGAGAGTGTCACAGAGAGCGAGAGAGTGTGTCAGAGAGCGAGAGCGTCAGAGAGCGAGAGCGTGTCAGAGAGCGAGAGAGCGTGCGTCAGAGCGAAAGAGCGTGCGTCAGAGAGAGAGCGAGAGAGAGCGCGTCAGAGAGAGAGCAAGTAGTGTGCGTCAGAGACCGTGCGTCAGAGAGAGAGCGTGCGTCAGAGAGAGAGCGTGCGTCAGAGAGAGAGTCTCAGAGAGCGAGAGAGTTTCACAGAGAGAGCGAGAGTGTCACAGAGAGCGAGAGTGTCACAGAGTGAGCGAGAGTGTCACAGAGAGCGCGAGTGTGTCAGAGCGAGAGTGTCACAGAGAGCGAGAGTGTCACAGAGAGAGCGAGAGTGTCACAGAGAGCGCGAGAGTGTCAGAGCACGAGTGTCACAGAGAGCGCGAGTGTCACAGAGAGCGCGAGAGTGTGTCAGAGAGCGAGAGAGGGTCAGAGAGCGAGAGAGTGTCACAGAGATCGCGAGAGTGTCAGAGAGCGAGAGAGTGTCACAGAGAGAGCGAAAGTGTCACAGAGAGACGAGTGTCAGAGAGAGCGCGAGAATGTCACAGAGAGCGCGAGAGTGTCAGAGAGCGCGAGAGTGTCAGAGAGCGCGAGAGTGTCAGAGAGCGCGAGAGTGTCAGAGAGCGCGAGAGTGTCAGAGAGCGAGAGAGTGTCAGAGAGCGAGAGCGTGTCAGAGAGCGAGAGTGTGTCAGAGAGCGAGTGTCACAGAGAGCGAGAGTGTCAGAGAGAGCGAGTGTCACAGAGAGAGCGAGAGTGTCAGAGAGCGCGAGAGTGTCACAGAGAGAGCGAGAGTGTCACAGAGAGACGAGTGTCAGAGAGAGCGCGAGAATGTCAGAGAGAGCGAGAGTGTCACAGAGAGATCGAGAGTGTCACAGAGAGCGAGAGTGTCACAGAGAGCGCGAGAGTGCGCGAGAGTGTCAGAGAGAGCGAGAGTGTCACAGAGAGCGAGAGCGTGTCAGAGAGCGCGAGCGTGTCAGAGAGCGAGAGCGTGTCAGAGAGCGAGACCGTGTCAGAGAGCGAGAGAGTGTCACAGAGAGCGCGAGTGTGTCAGAGCGAGAGTGTCAGAGAGCGAGAGCGTGTCAGAGAGCACGAGCGTGTCAGAGAGCGAGATCGTGTCAGCGAGCGAGAGCGTGTCAGAGAGCGAGAGCGTGTCAGAGAGCGAGAGCGTGTCAGAGAGCGAGAGAGCGTCACAGAGAGCGTGAGTGTGTCAGAGCGAGAGTGTCAGAGAGAGCGAGAGTGTCAGAGAGAGATCGAGAGTGTCACAGAGAGATCGAGAGTGTCACAGAGAGATCGAGTGTCACAGAGAGATCGAGAGTGTCAGAGAGCGCGAGAGTGTCAGAGAGCGCGAGAGTGTCAGAGAGCGCGAGTGTCAGAGAGCGCGAGAGTGTCAGAGAGCGAGAGCGTGTCAGAGAGCGAGAGCGTGAGAGAGCGAGAGCGTGTCAGAGAGCGAGAGCGTCAGAGAGCGAGAGCGTGTCAGAGAGCGAGAGCGTGACAGAGAGCGAGAGCGTCAGAGAGCGAGAGCGTCAGAGAGCGAGAGTGTGTCAGAGAGCGAGAGCGTGTCAGAGAGCGAGAGCGTGACAGAGAGCGAGAGCGTGTCAGAGAGCGAGAGCGTGTCACAGAGCGAGAGCATGTCAGAGAGCGAGAGCGTGTCAGAGAGCGAGAGTGAGTGTGCCAGAGAGCGTGTCGGAGAGCGAGAGCGTGTCAGAGAGCGAGAAAGTGTCAGAGCGAGAGCGTGTCAGAGAGCGAGAGAAAGAGCATCAGAGAGCGCGAGAGTGTCAGAGAGCGCGAGAGTGTCACAGAGAGCGCGAGTGTCAGAGAGAGCGAGTGTCACAGAGTGAGCGAGAGTGTCACAGAGAGCGCGAGAGTGTCACAGAGAGCGCGAGAGTGTCACAGAGAGCGCGAGAGTGTCACAGAGAGAGCGAGAGTGTCAGAGAGACGAGAGTGTCAGAGAGACGAGAGTGTCACAGAGAGCGCGAGAATGTCACAGAGAGCGCGAGAGTGTCAGAGAGCGAGAGTGTCACAGAGAGCGCGAGAGTGTCACAGAGAGCGCGAGAGTGTCACAGAGAACGCGAGAGTGTCACAGAGAGCGCGAGAGTGTCACAGAGAGCGCGAGAGTGTCACAGAGAGCGCGAGTGTGTCAGAGCGAGAGCGTGTCAGAGAGCGAGAGCGTGTCAGAGAGCGAGAGCGTGTCAGAGAGCGAGAGCGTGTCAGAGCGAGAGTGTGTCAGAGAGCGAGAGCGTGTCAGAGTGTCAGAGAGCGCGAGAGTGTCAGAGAGCGCGAGAGTGTCAGAGAGCGCGAGAGAGTCAGAGAGCGCGAGAGAGTCAGAGAGCGCGAGAGAGTCAGAGAGCGCGAGAGTCAGAGAGCGCGAGAGTGTCAGAGAGAGCGAGAGTGTCAGAGAGAGCGAGATTGTCACAGAGAGCGCGAGAGTGTCACAGAGAGCGAGAGCGTGTCAGAGAGCGAGAGCGTGTCAGCGAGCGAGAGCGTGTCAGCGAGCGAGAGCGTGTCAGAGAGCGAGAGCGTGTCAGAGAGCGAGTGCGTGTCAGAGAGCGAGAGCGTGTCAGAGAGCGAGAGCATCAGAGAGCGCGAGTGTGTCAGAGCGAGAGTGTCACAGAGAGCGCGAGAGTGTCAGAGAGCGCGAGAGAGTCAGAGAGCGCGAGAGAGTCAGAGAGCGCGAGAGTCAGAGAGCGCGAGAGTGTCAGAGAGAGCGAGTGTGTCAGAGAGAGCGAGAGTGTCACAGAGAGCGCGAGAGTGTCACAGAGAGCGCGAGAGTGTCACAGAGCGCGAGAGTGTCAGAGAGATCGAGAGTGTCACAGAGAGATCGAGAGTGTCACAGAGAGATCGAGAGTGTCACAGAGAGATCGAGAGTGTCACAGAGAGCGCGAGAGTGTCAGAGAGCGCCAGAGAGCACGAGAGTGTCAGAGAGCACGAGAGTGTCAGAGAGCGAGAGCGTGTCAGAGAGCGAGAGCGTGTGTCAGAGAGCGAGTGTGTCAGAGAGCGAGAGTGTGTCAGAGAGCGAGAGCGTGTCAGAGAGCGAGAGCGTGTCAGAGAGCGAGAGCATCAGAGAGCGAGAGTGTCAGAGAGCGAGAGCGTGTCAGAGAGCGAGAGCGTGTCAGAGAGCGAGAGCGAGCGAGAGCGTGTCAGAGAGCGAGAGCGTCAGAGAGCGAGAGCGTGTCAGAGAGCGAGAGCGTGTGTCAGAGAGCGAGAGCGTGTGTCAGAGAGCGAGAGCGTGTGTCAGAGAGCGAGTGTGTCAGAGAGCGAGAGTGTGTCAGAGAGCGAGAGCGTGTCAGAGAGCGAGAGCGTGTCAGAGAGCGAGAGCATCAGAGAGCGAGAGCGTGTCAGAGCGAGAGCGTGTCAGAGAGCGAGAGCGTGTCAGAGAGCGAGAGTGGGTCAGAGAGCGAGTGTGTCAGAGAGCGAGAGCGTGTCAGAGAGCGAGAGTGAGTGTGTAAGAGAGCGAGAGCGTGTCAGAGAGCGAGAGCGTGTCAGAGAGCGAGACGAAGAGCATCAGAGAGCGAGAGCGTGTCAGAGAGCGAGTGTCAGAGAGCGAGAGCGTGTCAGAGAGCGAGAGCGTGTCAGAGAGCGAGAGCGTGTCAGAGAGCGAGAGTGTGTCAGAGAGCGAGAGCGTGTCAGAGAGCGAGAGCGTGTCAGAGGGCGAGAGTGTGTCAGAGAGCGAGAGTGTGTCAGAGAGCGAGTGTCAGAGAGCGAGAGCGTGTCAGAGAGCGAGAGTGAGAGCGTGTCAGAGAGCGAGAGCGTGTCAGAGAGCGAGAGCGTGTCAGAGAGCGAGAGTGTGTCAGAGAGCGAGAGTGAGTGTGTCAGAGAGCGAGAGTGTGTCAGAGAGCGAGATAGTGTGTTAGAGAGCGAGAGTGTCAGAGAGCGAGAGTGTGTCAGAGAGCGTGTGTGTCAGAGAGCGAGAGTGTGTCAGAGAACGAGAGCACGTCAGAGAGCGAGAGTGTCAGAGAGCGAGAGCGTGTCAGAGAGCGAGAGCGAGCGAGAGCGTGTCAGAGAGCGAGAGCGTCAGAGAGCGAGAGTGTCAGAGAGCGAGAGCGTCAGAGAGCGAGAGCGTGTCAGAGAGCGAGAGTGAGTGTGTCAGAGAGCGAGAGTGTGTCAGAGAGCGAGAGCGTGTCAGAGAGCGAGAGCGAGCGAGAGCGTGTCAGAGAGCGAGAGCGTCAGAGAGCGAGAGTGTGTCAGAGAGCGAGAGCGTCAGAGCGAGAGCGTGTCAGAGAGCGAGCGTGTCAGAGAGCGAGAGTGTCAGAGAGCGAGAGTGTCAGAGAGCGAGAGCGTGTCAGAGAGCGAGATAGTGTGTCAGAGAGCGAGAGAGTGTCAGAGAGCGAGAGTGTGTCAGAGAGCGTGTGTGTCAGAGAGCGAGAGTGTGTCAGAGAACGAGAGCGCGTCAGAGAGCGAGAGTGTCAGAGAGCGAGAGCGTGTCAGAGAGCGAGAGCGTGTCAGAGAGCGAGAGCGAGCGAGAGCGTGTCAGAGAGCGAGAGCGTCAGAGAGCGAGAGTGTGTCAGAGAGCGAGAGCGTCAGAGAGCGAGAGCGTGTCAGAGAGCGAGAGCGTGTCAGAGAGCGAGAGCGTGTCAGAGAGCGAGAGCGTGTCAGAGAGCGAGAGCGTGTCAGAGAGCGAGAGCGTGTCAGAGAGCGAGAGCGTGTCAGAGAGCGAGTGTGTCAGAGAGCGAGAGCGAGCGAGAGCGTGTCAGAGAGCGAGAGCATGTCAGAGAGCGAGAGCGTCAGAGAGCGAGAGCGTGTCAGAGAGCGAGAGCGCGAGAGCGTGTCAGAGAGCGAGAGCATGTCAGAGAGCGAGAGTGTCAGAGAGTGAGAGCGTGTCAGAGAGCGAGAGCGCGAGAGCGTGTCAGAGAGCGAGAGTGTCAGAGAGCGAGAGCATGTCAGAGAGCGAGAGTGTCAGAGAGTGCGAGTGTCACAGAGAGCGCGAGAGTGTCAGAGAGCGCGAGAGTGTCACAGAGAGAGCGAGAGTGTCAGAGAGCGAGAGTGTGTCACAGAGAGCGCGAGAGTGTCAGAGAGCGAGAGTGTGTCAGAGCGAGAGCGTGTCAGAGAGCGAGAGCGTGTCAGAGAGCGAGAGTGTCAGAGAGCGAGTGTCAGAGAGCGAGAGTGTCAGAGAGCGAGAGCGTGTCAGAGAGCGAGAGTGAGTGTGTCAGAGAGCGAGAGAGCGTGCGTCAGAGCGAGAGAGCGTGCGTCAGAGAGAGCGAGAGAGAGCGCGTCAGAGAGCAAGTAGTGTGCGTCAGAGACCGTGCGTCAGACAGAGAGCGTGCGTCAGAGAGAGAGAGAGTCTCAGAGAGTGAGAGAGTGTCACAGAGAGCGCGAGAGTGTCAGAGAGCGAGTGTCACAGAGTGAGCGAGAGTGTCACAGAGAGCGCGAGAGTGTCACAGAGCGCGAGAGTGTCAGAGAGCGAGAGCGTGTCAGAGAGCGAGAGCGTGTCAGAGAGCGAGTGTCAGAGAGCGAGAGTGTCAGAGAGCGAGAGTGTCAGAGAGCGAGTGTCAGAGCGAGAGCGTGTCAGAGAGCGAGAGTTTCAGAGAGCGAGAGTGTCAGAGAGCGAGCATCAGAGAGCGAGAGAGCGTCACAGAGAGCGCGAGAGTGTCAGAGAGCGCGAGAGTGTCAGAGAGCGCGAGAGTGTCAGAGAGCGCGAGAGTGTCAGAGAGCGCGAGAGTGTCAGAGAGCGCGAGAGTGTCAGAGAGCGCGAGAGTGTCAGAGAGCGCGAGAGTGTCAGAGAGCGCGAGAGTGTCAGAGAGCGAGAGAGTGTCAGAGCGAGAGCGTGTCAGAGAGCGAGAGAAAGAGCATCAGAGAGCGAGAGCGTGTCAGAGAGCGAGAGTGTCAGAGAGCGAGAGTGTGTCAGAGTGCGAGTGTGTCAGAGAGCGAGAGAGTGTCAGAGAGCGAGAGCGTGTCAGAGAGCGAGAGCGTGTCAGAGGGCGAGAGCGTGTCAGAGGGCGAGAGCGTGTCAGAGGGCGAGAGCGTGTCAGAGGGCGAGAGCGTCAGAGGGCGAGAGCGTCAGAGAGCGAGAGCGTGTCAGAGAGCGAGAGCGTGTCAGAGAGCGAGAGCGTGTCAGAGAGCGAGGGCGTGTCAGAGAGCGAGGGCGTGTCAGAGAGCGAGGGCGTGTCAGAGAGCGAGGGCGTGTCAGAGAGCGAGAGCGTGTCAGAGAGCGAGGGCGTGTCAGAGAGCGAGAGTGTCAGAGAGCGAGAGCGTGTCACAGAGCGAGAGCGTGCGTCAGAGAGCGGCAGGGCGTGCGTCAGAGAGCGACAGAGCGTGCGTCAGAGAGCGACAGAGCGTGCGTCAGAGAGCGACAGAGTGTGCGTCAGAGAGCGACAGAGCGTGCGTCAGAGAGCGAGAGAGAGCGCGTCAGAGAAAGAGCAAGTGGTGTGCGTCAGAGAGCGTGCGTCAGAGAGAGCGTGCGTCAGAGAGAGAGCGTGCGTCAGAGATCGTGCGTCAGAGAGAGCGTGCGTCAGAGAGCGAGATAGTGTCAGAGAGCGAGAGAGTGTCACAGAGAGAGTGAGAGTGTCAGAGAGAGCGAGTGTCAGAGAGAGCGAGTGGCACAGAGAGAGCGAGAGTGTCACAGAGAGCGCGAGAGTGTCACAGAGAGCGAGAGTGTCACAGAGAGAGCGAGAGTGTCACAGAGAGTGCGAGAGTGTCACAGAGAGAGCGAGTGTCACAGAGAGCGCGAGAGTGTCACAGAGAGCGCGAGAGTGTCACAGAGAGCGAGTGTCACAGAGAGAGCGAGAGTGTCACAGAGACGAGAGTGTCAGAGAGAGCGCAAGAATGTCAGAGAGAGCGAGAGTGTCACAGATCGCGCGAGAGTGTCACAGAGAGAGCGAGAGAGTCAGAGAGAGCGCGAGAGTGTCACAGAGAGCGAGTGTCACAGAGAGAGCGAGAGTGTCACAGAGCGCGCGAGTGTCACAGAGCGCGCGAGAGTGTCACAGAGAGCGCGAGTGTGTCAGAGAGCGCGAGAGTGTCAGAGAGCGCGAGAGTGTCAGAGAGCGCGAGAGTGTCAGAGAGCGCGAGAGTGTCAGAGAGCGCGAGAGTGTCAGAGAGCGCGAGAGTGTCAGAGAGCGCGAGAGTGTCAGAGAGCGCGAGAGTGTCAGAGAGCGCGAGAGTGTCACAGAGAGAGCGAGTGTGTCAGAGAGCGAGAGAGCGTGCGTCAGAGCGAGAGAGCGTGCGTCAGAGAGCGAGAGAGTGCACGTCAGAGAGCGAGCGAGAGAGTGCGCGTCAGAGAGAGAGCGAGAGAATGCACGTCAGAGAGCAAGTAGTGTGCGTCACAGACCGTGCTTCAGAGAGAGAGCGTGCGTCAGAGAGAGAGCGTGCGTCAGAGAGCTAGAGTGTCACAGAGAGCGCGAGAGTGTCACAGAGAGCGCGAGAGTGTCACAGAGAGCGCGAGAGTGTCACAGAGAGCGCGAGAGTGTCACAGAGAGCGCGAGAGTGTCACAGAGAGCGCGAGAGCGTGTCAGGGAGCGAGAGCGTGTCAGGGAGCGAGAGCGTGTCAGGGAGCGAGAGCGTGTCAGGGAGCGAGAGCGTGTCAGGGAGCGAGAGCGTGTCAGGGAGCGAGAGCGTGTCAGGGAGCGAGAGCGTGTCAGGGAGCGAGAGCGTGTCAGGGAGCGAGAGCGTGTCAGGGAGCGAGAGCGTGTCAGGGAGCGAGAGCGTGTCAGGGAGCGAGAGCGTGTCAGGGAGCGAGAGCGTGTCAGAGAGCCAGAGCGTGTCAGAGAGCGAGAGCGTGTCAGAGACCGAGAGCGTGTCAGAGAGCCAGAGCGTGTCAGAGAGCCAGAGCGTGTCAGAGAGCCAGAGCGTGTCAGAGAGCGAGAGCGTGTCAGAGACCGAGAGCGTGTCAGAGACCGAGAGCGTGTCAGAGAGCGAGAGCGTGTCAGAGAGCGAGAGCGTGTCAGAGAGCGATAGCGTGTCAGAGAGCGAGAGCGAGTGTCTCAGAGAGCGAGTGTGTCAGAGAGCGACTGTGTCAGAGAGTGAGAGTGTGTCAGAGAGCGAGAGCAAGTGTGTCAGTGAGCGCGAGCGTGTCAGTGAGCGAGAGCGTGTCAGGGAGCGAGAGCGTGTCAGGGAGCGAGAGCGTGTCAGGGAGCGAGAGCGTGTCAGGGAGCGAGAGCGTGTCAGGGAGCGAGAGCGTGTCAGGGAGCGAGAGCGTGTCAGGGAGCGAGAGCGTGTCAGGGAGCGAGAGCGTGTCAGGGAGCGAGAGCGTGTCAGGGAGCGAGAGCGTGTCAGGGAGCGAGAGCGTGTCAGGGAGCGAGAGCGTGTCAGGGAGCGAGAGCGTGTCAGGGAGCGAGAGCGTGTCAGGGAGCGAGAGCGTGTCAGGGGGAGAAAGCGTGTCAGAGAGCGAGAGCGTGTCAGAGAGCGACAGCGTGTCAGAGAGCGAGAGTGAGCGTGTCAGAGAGCGAGGACGTGTCAGAGAGCGAGAGTGTCAGAGAGCGAGAGAGACAGAGAGCGAGAGACAGAGAGCGAGAGACAGAGAGCGAGTGTGTCAGAAAGCGAGAGCGTGTCATAGAGCGAGAGCGTGTCAGAGAGCGAGCGTGTCAGAGAGCGAGAGCATGTCAGAGAGCGTGTGTCAGCGGGCGAGAGCGAGTGTGTCAGAGAACGTGTCAGAGAGCGAGAGCATGTCAGAGAGCGAGAGCGAGTGTGTCAGAGAGCGAGAGTGTCAGAGAACGAGTGTCAGAGAGCGAGCGTGTCAGAGAGCGAGAGTGTGACAGAGAGCGAGAGTGTGTCAGAGAGCGAGAGCGTGTCAGGGAGCGAGACCGTGTCAGAGAGCGAGACCGTGTCAGAGAGCGAGAGCGTGTCAGAGAGCGAGAGCGTGTCAGAGAGCGGGAGCGTGTCAGAGAGCGGGAGCGTGTCAGAGAGCGGGAGCGTGTCAGAGAGCGGGAGCGTGTCAGAGAGCGGGAGCGTGTCAGAGAGCGGGACCGTGTCAGAGAGCGGGACCGTGTCAGAGAGCGGGAGCGTGTCAGAGAGCGAGAGCGTGTCAGAGAGCGAGAGCGTGTCAGAGAGCGAGCGAGGGTGTCACAGAGAGCGCGAGAGTGTCAGAGAGAGCGCGAGAGTGTCAGAGAGTGAGCGAGGGTGTCACAGAGCGCGAGAGTGTCACAGAGAGCGCGAGAGTGTCAGAGAGAGCGCGAGAGCGTGTCAGGGAGCGAGAGCGTGTCAGGGAGCGAGAGCGTGTCAGGGAGCGAGAGCGTGTCAGGGAGCGAGAGCGTGTCAGGGAGCGAGAGCGTGTCAGGGAGCGAGAGCGTGTCAGGGAGCGAGAGCGTGTCAGGGAGCGAGAGCGTGTCAGGGAGCGAGAGCGTGTCAGGGAGCGAGAGCGTGTCAGGGAGCGAGAGCGTGTCAGGGAGCGAGAGCGTGTCAGGGAGCGAGAGCGTGTCAGGGAGCGAGAGCGTGTCAGGGAGCGAGAGCGTGTCAGGGAGCGAGAGCGTGTCAGGGAGCGAGAGCGTGTCAGGGAGCGAGAGCGTGTCAGGGAGCGAGAGCGTGTCAGAGAGCGAGAGCGTGTCAGAGAGCGAGAGTGTCAGAGAGCGAGAGTGTCAGAGAGCGAGTGTGTCAGAGAGCGAGAGCGTGTCAGAGAGCGACAGCGTGTCAGAGAGCGAGAGTGAGCGTGTCAGAGAGCGAGGACGTGTCAGAGAGCGAGTGTGTCAGAAAGCGAGAGCGTGTCATAGAGCGAGCGTGTCAGAGAGCGAGAGCATGTCAGAGAGCGTGTGTCAGCGGGCGAGAGCGAGTGTGTCAGAGAGCGTGTCAGAGAGCGAGAGCATGTCAGAGAGCGAGAGCGAGTGTGTCAGAGAGCGAGAGAGTGTCAGAGAGCGAGAGTGTCAGAGAACGAGTGTCAGAGAGCGAGCGTGTCAGAGAGCGAGAGTGTGAGAGAGCGAGAGTGTGTCAGAGAGCGAGAGCGTGTCAGGGAGCGAGACCGTGTCAGAGAGCGAGAGCGTGTCAGAGAGCGAGAGCGTGTCAGAGAGCGGGAGCGTGTCAGAGAGCGGGAGCGTGTCAGAGAGCGGGAGCGTGTCAGAGAGCGGGAGCGTGTCAGAGAGCGGGAGCGTGTCAGAGAGCGGGAGCGTGTCAGAGAGCGGGAGCGTGTCAGAGAGCGAGAGCGTGTCAGAGAGCGAGAGCGTGTCAGAGATCGAGAGTCAGAGAGCGACTGTGTCAGAGAGCGAGAGTGTCAGAGAGCGAGAGTATGTCAGAGAGTGAGAGTGAGTGTGCCAGAGAGCGAGAGTGAGCGTGTCAGAGAGCGAGAGTGTCAGAGAGCAAGAGTCTGTCAGAGACCGAGAGCGTGTCAGAGAGCGAGTGTGTGTGTCAGAGAGCGTGTCAGAGAGCGAGAGCGTGTCTGAGAGCGAGTGTGTCAGAGAGCGAGAGTGTGTCAGAGAGCGAGAGCGTGTCAGAGAGCGAGAGCTTGTCAGAGAGCCAGAGAGAGTGTGTCAGAGAGCGAGTGTGTCAGAGAGCGAGAGTGAGCGTGTCAGAGAGTGAGAGTGTCAGAGAGCGAGAGTCTGTCAGAGAGCGAGAGCGTGTCAGAGAGCGAGTGTGTCAGAGAGCGAGAGCGTGTCAGAGAGCGAGAGCGTGTCAGAGAGCGAGAGCGTGTCAGAGAGCGAGTGTATCAGAGAGCGAGAGTGTGTCAGAGAGCGAGAGCGTGTCAGAGAGCGAGAGCTTGTCAGAGAGCCAGAGAGAGTGTGTCAGAGAGCGAGTGTGTCAGAGAGCGAGAGTGAGCGTGTCAGAGAGTGAGAGTGTCAGAGAGCGAGAGTCTGTCAGAGAGCGAGAGCGTGTCAGAGAGCGAGTGCGTGTCAGAGAGCGAGAGCGTGTCAGAGAGCGAGAGCGTGTCAGAGAGCGAGTGTGTCAGAGAGCGACTGTGTCAGAGAGCGAGTGTGTCAGAGAGCGAGTGTGTCAGAGAGCGAGAGTGTCAGAGAGCGAGAGCGTGTCAGAGAGCGAGTGTGCAGAGCGCGAGAGCGTCAGAGAGCGAGAGCGTGTCAGCGAGCGAGAGCGTGTCAGCGAGCGAGAGCGTGTCAGCGAGCGAGAGCGTGTCAGAGAGCGAGAGCGTGTCAGAGAGCGAGAGTGTCAGAGAGCGAGTGTGTCAGAGAGCGAGAGTGAGCGTGTCAGAGAGCGAGAGTGAGCGTGTCAGAAAGCGAGTGTGTCAGAGCGAGAGCGTGTCAGAGAGCTAGTGTGTCAGAGAGCGAGAGCGTCAGAGAGCGAGAGCGTGTCAGAGAGCGAGTGTGCAGAGCGCGAGAGCGTCAGAGAGCGAGAGCGTGTCAGCGAGCGAGAGCGTGTCAGCGAGCGAGAGCGTGTCAGCGAGCGAGAGCGTGTCAGAGAGCGAGAGCGTGTCAGAGAGCGAGAGTGTCAGAGAGCGAGTGTGTCAGAGAGCGAGAGTGAGCGTGTCAGAGAGCGAGAGTGAGCGTGTCAGAAAGCGAGTGTGTCAGAGCGAGAGCGTGTCAGAGAGCTAGTGTGTCAGAGAGCGAGAGCGTGTCAGAGAGCGAGAGTGAGTGTGTCAGAGAGCGAGAGTGTCAGAGAGCGAGAGTCTGTCAGAGAGCGAGAGCGTGTCAGAGAGCGAGTGTGTCAGAGAGCGAGAGCGTGTCAGAGAGCGAGAGCGTGTCAGAGAGTGAGAGCGTGTCAGAGAGCGAGAGTGTCAGAGAGCGAGAGCGTGTCAGAGAGCGAGTGTGCAGAGCGCGAGAGCGTCAGAGAGCGAGAGCGTGTCAGCGAGCGAGTGCGTGTCAGAGAGCGAGAGCGTGTCAGAGAACGAGTGTCAGAGAGCGAGAGTGTGTCAGAGAGCGAGAGTGTGTCAGATAGCGAGAGCGTGTCAGAGAGCGAGAGCGAGTGTGTCATAGAGCGAGCGTGTCAGAGAGCGAGTGTGTCAGAGAGCGAGAGCGTGTCAGAGAGCGAGAGCGTGTCAGAGAGCGAGAGCGAGTGTGTCAGAAGAGCCAGAGTGTGTCAGAGAGCGAGAGTGTCAGAGAGCGAGAGCGTGTCAGAGAGCGAGAGCGTGTCAGAGAGCGAGAGCGTGTCAGAGAGCGAGAGTGTCAGAGAGCGAGAGCGCGTCAGAGAGCGAAAGTGCGTCAGAGAGCGAGAGCGTGTCAGAGAGCGAGAGCGTGTCAGAGAGCGAGTGTGACAGAGAGCGAGATTGTGTCAGAGAGCGAGAGTGTGAGTGTGAGCGAGCGAGAGTGTGTCAGAGAGCGAGAGGGAGTGTGTCAGAAAGCGAGAGTGAGTGTGTCAGGGAGCGTGAGCGTGTCAGAGAGCGAGAGCGTGTCAGAGAGCGAGAGCGTGTCAGAGAGCGAGAGCGTGTCAGAGAGCGAGAACGTGTCAGAGAGCGAGCGTGTCAGAGAGCGAGAGCGTGTCAGAGAGTGAGAGCGAGTGTGTCAGAGAGCAAGAGCGTGTCAGAGAGCGAGAGTGTGTCAGAGAGTGAGAGCGTGTCAGAGAGCGAGCGTGTCAGAGAGCGAGAGCGTGTCAGAGAGTGAGTGTGTCAGAGAGCGAGAGTGAGTGTGTCAGAGAGCAAGAGTGTCAGAGAGCCAGAGTGTGTCAGAGAGCGAGATCGTGTCAGAGAGTGAGTGTGTCAGAGAGCGAGTGTGAGCGTGTCAGAGAGCGAGAGTGTGTCAGAGAGCGAGTGTGTCAGAGAGCCAGATTGAGAGCGAGAGCGAGTGTGTCAGACAGCGAGCGTGTCAGAGAGCGAGTGTGTCAGAGAGCGAGTGTGTCAGAGAGCGAGTGTGTCAGAGAGCGAGTGTGTGTCAGAGAGCGAATCAGAGAGGGAGAGCGTGTCAGAGAGCGAGAGAGTGTGTGTCAGAGAGCGAGAGCATGTCAGAGAGCGAGAGTGTGTCAGAGAGCGAGAGCGAGTGTGTCAAAGAGCGAGAGCGTGTCAGAGAGCGTGAGCGTGTCAGAGAGCGAGAGCGAGCATGTCAGAGCGATAGCGTGACAGAGAGCGAGAGTGAGTGTGTCGGAGAGCGAGAGCGTGTCAGAGAGCGAGTGTGTCAGAGAGCGAGAACGTGTCAGAGAGCGAGAGTGTCAGAGCGAGAGCGTGTCAGAAAGCTAGTGTGTCAGAGAGCGAGAGCGTGTCAGAGAGCGAGTGTGTCACAGAACGAGAGTGTGTCAGAGAGCGAAAGTGTGTCAGAGAGCGAGAGCGAGTGTGTCAGAGAGCGAGAGCGTGTCAGAGAGCGTGAGCGTGTCAGAGAGCGAGAGCGTGTCAGAGAGCGAGAGCGTGTCAGAGAGCGAGAGCGTGTCAGAGAGCGAGAGCGTGTCAGAGAGCGAGAGCGTCAGAGAGCGAGAGTGTGTCAGAGAGCGAGAGCGTGTCAGAGAGCGAGAGTGAGTGTGTCAGAGAACGAGAATGTCAGAGAGCGAGAGCGTGTCAGGGAGCGCGAACGTGTCAGAGAGCGCGAGCGTGTTAGAGAGCGCGAGCGTGTCAGAGAGCGAGAGTGTGTCAGAGAGCGAGAGCGTGTCAGAGAGCGAGAGTGTCAGAGAGCCAGAGCGTGTAAGACAGCGAGAGCGAGTGTGTCAGAGAGCGAGTGTGTCAGAGAACGAGTGTGTCAGAGAGCGAGAGCGTGTCAGAGAGCGAGAGCGTGTCAGAGAGTGAGAGCGAGTGTGTCAGAGAGCGAGTGTGTCAGAGAGCGAGAGCGTGTCAGGGAGCGCGAACATGTCAGAGAGCGCGAGCGTGTTAGAGAGCGCGAGCGTGTCAGAGAGCGAGAGCGAGTGTGTCAGAGAGCGAGTGTGTCAGAGAACGAGTGTGTCAGAGAGCGAGAGCGTGTCAGAGAGCAAGAGCGAGTGTGTCAGAGAGCGAGTGTGTCAGAGAGCGAGTGTGTCAGAGAGCGAGAGTGTGTCAGAGAGCGAGAGTGAGTGTGTCAGAGAGCGAGATTGTCAGAGAGCGAGAGCGTGTCAGGGAGCGAGTGTGTCAGAGAGCGAGAGCGTGTCAGAGAGCGAGAGCGTGTGAGAGAACGAGAGTGTGTCAGAGAGCGAGAGCGTGTCAGAGAGCGAGAGCGCGTCAGAGAGCAAGAGCGTGTCAGAGAGCGAGAGCGTCAGAGAGCGAGCGTGTCAGATAGCGAGTGTGTCAGAGAGCGAGTGCGTCAGAGAGCGAGATCGTGTCAGAGAGCGAGAGCGTGTCAGAGAGCGAGAGTGTCAGAGAGCGAGAGTGCCAGAGAGCGAGAGTGTCAGAGAGCGAGAGCATGTCAGAGAGCGAGTGTGTCAGAGAGCGAGAGCGTGTCAGAGAGCGAGAGCGTGTCAGAGCGCGAGAGCGTGTCAGAGCGCGAGAGCGTGTCAGAGAGAGAGAGCGTGTCAGAGAGCGAGAGTGTGTCAGAGAGCGAGAGTGTCAGATAGCGAGAGCGTGTCAGAGAGTGAGAGAGTCTCAGAGAGCGAGAGTGAGTGTCAGAGAGCGAGAGTGAATGTGTCAGAGAGCGAGAGTGAGTGTGTCAGAGAGCGAGAGTGTCAGAGAGCCAGAGTGTGTCAGAGAGCGAGAGCGTGTCAGAGAGCGAGAGCGTGTCAGAGAGCAAGAGTGTGTCAGAGAGCTAGAGTGTCAGAGATCGAGAGAGTGTCAGAGAGCGAGAGTGCGTCAGAGAGAGAGAGCGTGTCAGAGAGTGAGAGCCTGTAAGAGAGCGAGAGCGAGAGTGTCAGAGTGCGAGTGTGTCAGAGATCGAGAGAGTGTCAGAGCGAGAGCGTGTCAGAGAGCGAGAGTGTCAGAGAGAGAGCGCGTCAGAGAGCGAGAGCGTGTAAGAGAGCGAAAGCGAGTGTGTCAGAGAGCGAGTGTGTCAGAGAACGAGAGCGTGTCAGAGAGCGAGAGTGTGTCAGAGAGCGAGTGTGTCAGAGAGCGAGAGCATGTCAGAGAGCCAGAGCGTGTAAGAGAGCGAGAGCGTGTCAGAGAGCGAGAGAAAGAGCATCAGAGAGCGAGAGCGTGTCAGAGAGCGAGATAGTGTGTCAGAGAGCGAGATAGTGTGTCAGAGAGCGAGAGAGTGTCAGAGAGCGAGAGCGTGTCAGAGAGCGAGAGCGTGTGTGTCAGCGAGCGAGAGCGTGTCAGAGAGCGAGAGCGTGTCAGAGAGCGAGTGTGTCAGAGAGCGAGAGCGAGTGAGAGCGTCAGAGAGCGAGAGTGTGTCAGAGAGCGAGAGCGTCAGAGAGTGAGAGCGTGTCAGAGAGCGAGAGCGTGTCAGAGAGCGAGAGCGTGTCAGAGAGCGAGTGCGTGTCAGAGAGCGAGTGCGTCAGAGAGCGAGAGCGAGCGAGTGTGTCAGAGAGCGAGAGTGTCACAGAGAGCGCGAGAGTGTCACAGAGAGCGCGAGAGTGTCACAGAGAGCGCGAGAGTGTCAGAGAGAGCGAGAGTGTCACAGAGAGCGAGAGTGTCACAGAGAGCGCGAGAGTGTCACAGAGAGCGCGAGAGTGTCAGAGAGCGCGAGTGTCAGAGAGCGCGAGTGTCAGAGAGCGCGAGAGTGTCAGAGAGCGCGAGAGTGTCAGAGAGCGCGAGAGTGTCAGAGAGCGCGAGAGTGTCAGAGAGCGCGAGAGTGTCAGAGAGCGCGAGAGTGTCAGAGAGCACGAGAGTGTCAGAGAGCACGAGAGTGTCAGAGAGCACGAGAGTGTGTCAGAGAGCACGAGAGTGTGTCAGAGAGTGCGAGAGTGTCACAGAGAGCGCGAGAGTGTCACAGAGAGCGAGAGCGTGTCAGAGAGCGAGAGCGTGTCAGAGAGCGAGAGAGCGTGCGTCAGAGCGAGAGAGCGTGCGTCAGACAGAGAGCGAGAGAGAGCGCGTCAGAGAGAGAGCAAGTAGTGTGCGTCAGAGACCGTGCGTCAGAGAGAGAGCGTGCGTCAGAGAGCATCAGAGAGCGAGAGTGTCACAGAGAGCGCGAGAGTGTCAGAGAGCGAGAGAGTGTCACAGAGAGCGCGAGAGTGTCAGAAAGCGAGTGTCACAGAGAGAGCGCAGAGAGAGCGCGAGAGTGCGAGAGTGTCAGAAAGAGCGCGAGAGTGTCAGAGCGAGAGTGTCACAGAGAGAGCGAGTGCCACAGAGAGCGAGAGCGTCAGAGAGCGAGAGCGTCAGAGAGCGAGAGCGTCAGAGAGCGAGAGCGTGTCAGAGAGCGAGTGTCAGAGAGCGAGTGTCAGAGAGCGAGAGTGTCAGAGCGCGAGAGTGTCACAGAGAGCAAGAGTGTCACAGAGAGCGCGAGAGTGTCAGAGAGAGCGCGAGAGTGTCACAGAGAGAGCGAGAGTGTCACAGAGAGAGCGAGAGTGTCACAGAGAGAACGAGAGCGTGTCAGAGAGCGAGAGCGTGTCAGAGAGCGAGAGCGTGTCAGAGAACGAGAGCGTGTCAGAGAGCGAGAGCGTGTCAGAGAGCGAGAGTGTCAGAGAGCGAGAGTGTCAGAGAGCGAGAGTGTCAGAGAGCGAGAGTGTCAGAGAGCGAGAGCGTGTCAGAGAGCGAGAGCGTGTCAGAGAGCGAGAGCGTGTCAGAGAGCGAGAGCGAGCGTGTCAGAGAGCGAGAGCGAGCGTGTCAGAGAGCGAGAGCGAGCGTGTCAGATAGCGAGAGCGTGTCAAAAAGCGATAGCGTGTCAGAGAGCGAGAGTGAGTGCGTCGGAGAGCGAGAGCGTGTCAGAGAGTGAGAGCGAGTGTCTCGGAGAGCGAGTGTGTCAGAGAGCGACTGTGTCAGAGAGTGAGAGTGTGTCAGAGAGCGAGAGCGAGCGTGTCAGGGAGCGAGAGCGTGTCAGGGAGCGAGAGCGTGTCAGGGAGCGAGAGCGTGTCAGGGAGCGAGAGCGTGTCAGGGAGCGAGAGCGTGTCAGGGAGCGAGAGCGTGTCAGGGAGCGAGAGCGTGTCAGGGAGCGAGAGCGTGTCAGGGAGCGAGAGCGTGTCAGAGAGCGAGAGCGTGTCAGAGAGCGAGAGGGAGTGTGTCAGGTAGCGAGATCGTGTCAGAGAGCGATAGCGTGTCAGAGAGCGAGAGTGAGCGTGTCAGAGAGCGAGAGCGTGTCAGAGAGCGAGAGTGTCAGAGAGCGCGAGAGTGTCGGAGAGCGCGAGAGTGTCGGAGAGCGCGAGAGTGTCGGAGAGCGCGAAAGTGTCACAGAGAGAGCGAGTGTGTCAGAGAGCGAGAGAGCGTGCGTCAGAGCGAGAGAGCGTGCGTCAGAGAGAGAGCGAGAGAATGCACGTCAGAGAGCAAGTAGTGTGCGTCACAGGCCGTGCTTCAGAGAGAGAGCGTGCGTCAGAGAGAGAGCGTGCGTCAGAGAGAGCGTGCGTCAGAGAGAGAGCGTGCGTCAGAGAGTGAGAGAATCTCAGAGAGCGCGAGAGTGTCAGAGAGCGAGAGTGTCACAGAGAGCGCGAGAGTGTCAGAGAGAGCGCGAGAGTGTCACAGAGAGAGCGAGAGTGTCAGAGAGAGCGAGAGTGTCACAGAGAGCGAGAGCGTGTCAGAGAGCGAGAGCGTGTCAGAGAGCGAGAGCGTGTCAGAGAGCGAGAGCGTGTCAGAGAGCGAAAGCGTGTCAGAGAGCGAGAGTGTCAGAGAGCGAGAGTGTCAGAGAGCGAGAGTGTCAGAGAGCGAGAGTGTCAGAGAGCGAGAGTGTCAGAGAGCGAGAGTGTCAGAGAGCGAGAGTGTCAGAGAGCGAGAGTGTCAGAGAGCGAGAGTGTCAGAGAGCGAGAGCGTGTCAGAGAGCGAGAGCGAGCGTGTCAGAGAGCGAGAGCGAGCGTGTAAGAGAGCGAGAGTGTCAGAGAGCGAGAGCGAGTGTATCAGATAGCGAGAGCGTGTCAGAGAGCGATAGCGTGTCAGAGAGCGAGAGCGAGTGTCTCGGAGAGCGAGTGTGTCAGAGAGCGACTGTGTCAGAGAGTGAGAGTGTGTCAGAGAGCGAGAGCGAGCGTGTCAGAGAGCAAGAGCGTGTCAGGGAGCGAGAGCGTGTCAGGGAGCGAGAGCGTGTCAGGGAGCGAGAGCGTGTCAGGGAGCGAGAGCGTGTCAGGGAGCGAGAGCGTGTCAGGGAGCGAGAGCGTGTCAGGGAGCGAGAGCGTGTCAGGGAGCGAGAGCGTGTCAGGGAGAGAGAGCGTGTCAGAGAGCGAGAGCGTGTCAGAGAGCGAGAGGGAGTGTGTCAGATAGCGAGATCGTGTCAGAGAGCGATAGCGTGTCAGAGAGCGAGAGTGAGCGTGTCAGAGAGCGAGAGCGTGTCAGAGAGCGAGAGTGTCAGAGAGCGCGAGAGTGTCGGAGAGCGCGAGAGTGTCGGAGAGCGCGAGAGTGTCGGAGAGCGCGAGAGTGTCGGAGAGCGCGAGAGTGTCGGAGAGCGCGAGAGTGTCACAGAGAGAGCGAGTGTGTCAGAGAGCGAGAGAGCGTGCGTCAGAGCGAGAGAGCGTGCGTCAGAGAGCGAGAGAGTGCACGTCAGAGAGCGAGCGAGAGAGTGCGCGTCAGAGAGAGAGCGAGAGAATGCACATCAGAGAGCAAGTAGTGTGCGTCACAGGCCGTGCTTCAGAGAGAGAGCGTGCGTCAGAGAGAGAGCGTGCGTCAGAGAGCGTGCGTCAGAGAGAGAGCGTGCGTCAGAGAGTGAGAGAATCTCAGAGAGCGAGAGAGCGTCAGAGAGCTAGAGTGTCACAGAGAGCGCGAGAGTGTCACAGAGAGCCAGAGTGTCAGAGAGCGCCAGAGTGTCAGAGAGAGCGCGAGAGTGTCACAGAGAGCGCGAGAGAGTCACAGAGAGAACGAGAGCGTGTCAGAGAGCGAGAGCGAGCGTGTCAGAGAGCGAGAGCGTGTCAGAGAGCGAGAGTGTCAGAGAGCGAGAGTGTCAGAGAGCGAGAGTGTCAGAGAGCGAGAGTGTCAGAGAGCGAGAGTGTCAGAGAGCGAGAGTGTCAGAGAGCGAGAGTGTCAGAGAGCGAGAGTGTCAGAGAGCGAGAGTGTCAGAGAGCGACAGAGAGCGAGTGTGTCAGAGAGCGAGAGCGTGTCAGAGAGCGAGCGTGTCAGAGAGCAAGAGCATGTCAGAGAGCGTGTGTCAGAAAGCGAGAGCGAGTGTGTCAGAGAGCGAGAGCGTGTCAGAGAGCGAGAGCATGTCAGAGAGCGAGAGTGTCAGAGAGCGAGAGCGAGTGTGTCAGAGAGCGAGAGCGTGTCAGAGAGCGAGAGCGTGTCAGAGAGCGAGAGTGAGTGCGTCGGAGAGCGAGAGCGTGTCAGAGAGCGAGAGCGAGTGTCTCGGAGAGCGAGTGTGTCAGAGAGCGAGTGTGTCAGAGAGCGAGAGCGTGTCAGAGAGCGAGAGCGTGTCAGGGAGCGAGAGCGTGTCAGGGAGCGAGAGCGTGTCAGGGAGCGAGAGCGTGTCAGGGAGCGAGAGCGTGTCAGGGAGCGAGAGCGTGTCAGGGAGCGAGAGCGTGTCAGGGAGCGAGAGCGTGTCAGGGAGCGAGAGCGTGTCAGGGAGCGAGAGCGTGTCAGGGAGCGAGAGCGTGTCAGGGAGCGAGAGCGTGTCAGGGAGCGAGAGCGTGTCAGGGAGCGAGAGCGTGTCAGAGAGCGAGAGCGTGTCAGAGAGCGAGAGTGAGCGTGTCAGAGAGCGAGAGTGTCAGAGAGCGAGAGTGTCAGAGAGCGAGAGTGTCAGAGAGCGAGAGTGTCAGAGAGCGAGAGTGTCAGAGAGCGAGAGTGTCAGAGAGCGAGAGTGTCAGAGAGCGAGAGTGTCAGAGAGCGAGAGTGTCAGAGAGCGAGAGTGTCAGAGAGCGAGAGTGTCAGAGAGCGAGAGCGAGAGTGTCAGAGAGCGAGAGTGTCAGAGAGCGAGAGTGTCAGAGAGCGAGAGTGTCAGAGAGCGAGAGTGTCAGAGAGCGAGAGTGTCAGAGAGCGAGAGTGTCAGAGAGCGAGAGTGTCAGAGAGCGAGAGTGTCAGAGAGCGAGAGCGTGTCAGAGAGCGAGCGTGTCAGAGAGCAAGAGCATGTCAGAGAGCGTGTGTCAGAGAGCGAGAGCGAGTGTGTCAGAGAGCGAGAGCGTGTCAGAGAGCGAGAGCATGTCAGAGAGCGAGAGCATGTCAGAGAGCGAGAGCGAGTGTGTCAGAGAGCGAGAGTGTGAGAGAGCGAGAGTGTGTCAGAGAGCGAGAGCGTCAGAGAGCGAGAGTGTGTCAGAGAGCGAGAGCGTGTCAGACAGCGAGAGCGTGTCAGAGAGCGAGAGCGTGTCAGAGAGCGAGAGCGTGTCAGAGCGAGAGTGTGTCAGAGAGCGAGTGTGTCAGAGAGCGAGAGTGTGTCAGAGAGCGAGAGTGTGTCAGAGAGCGAGAGCGTGTCAGAGAGCGAGAGCGTGCCAGAGAGCGAGAGCGTCAGAGCGAGAGCGTGTCAGAGAGCGAGAGCGAGTGTCAGAGAGCGACTGTGTCAGAGAGCGAGAGTGTCAGAGAGCGAGAGTGTCAGAGAGCGAGAGTGTGTCAGAGAGCGAGTGTGCAGAGAGCGAGAGCGTGTCAGAGAGCGAGAGCGTGTCAGAGAGCGAGAGCGAGTGTCTCAGAGAGCGAGAGCGTGTCTGAGAGCGAGAGGGTGTCTGAGAGCGAGAGGGTGTCTGAGAGCGAGAGCGTGTTAGAGAGCGAGAGTCAGTGTGTCAGAGAGCGAGAGTGAGTGTGTCAGAGAGCGAGAGGGTGTCAGAGAGCGAGAGCGTGTCAGAGAGCGAGAGCGTGTCAGAGAGCGAGAGCCAGTGTGTCAGAGAGCGAGTGTGTCAGATAGCGAGTGTGTCAGAGCGCGAGAGTGTGTCAGAGAGCGAGAGCGAGTATGTCAGAGAGCGAGTGTGTCAGAGAGCGAGAGCGTGTCAGAGAGCGAGAGTCTGTCAGAGAGCGAGAGCGTGTCAGAAAGCGAGTGTGTCAGAGCGAGAGCGTGTCAGAAAGGGAGTGTGTCAGAGAGCTAGTGTGTCAGAGAGCGAGAGCGTGTCAGAGAGCGAGAGCGTGTCAGAGAGCGACAGCGTGTCAGAGAGCGAGAGCGTGTCAGAGAGCGAGAGCGTGTCAGAGAGCAAGAGCATGTCAGAGAGCGAGAGCATCAGAGAGCGAGAGCGTGTCAGAGAGCGAGAGCGTGTCAGAGAGCGAGAGCGTGTTAGAGAGCGAGAGCGAGTGTGTCAGAGAGCCAGAGTGTGTCAGAGAGCGAGAGCGCGTCAGAGAGCGAGAGCGTGTCAGAGAGCGAGAGCGTGTCAGAGAGCGAGTGTGACAGAGAGCGAGAGTGTGTCAGAGAGCGAGAGTGTGAGCGAGCGAGAGTGTGTCAGAGAGCGAGAGGGAGTGTGTCAGAAAGCGAGAGTGAGTGTGTCAGGGAGCGTGAGCGTGTCAGAGAACGAGAGTGTCAGAGAGTGAGAGTGTGTCAGAGAGCGAGCGTGTCAGATAGCGAGTGTGTCAGAGAGCGAGAGCGTGTCAGAGAGCGAGAGTGAGTGTGTCAGAGAGCGAGAGTGTGTCAGAGAGTGAGAGCGTGTCAGAGAGCGAGCGTGTCAGAGAGCAAGAGCGTGTCAGAGAGCGAGAGTGTGTCAGAGAGCGAGAGTGTGTCAGAGAGTGAGAGAGTCTCAGAGAGCGAGAGTGAGTGTGTCAGAGAGCGAGAGTGAGTGTGCCAGAGAGCGAGAGTGTCAGAGAGCGACTGTGTCAGAGAGCGACTGTGTCAGAGAGTGAGAGCGAGTGTGTCAGAGAGCGAGAGTGTGTCAGAGAGCGAGATTGTCAGAGCGCGAGAGCGTGTCAGAGAGCGAGAGCGTGTCAGAGAGCGAGAGTGTCAGAGCGAGAGCGTGTCAGAGAGCGAGAGCGAGTGTCAGAGAGCGACTGTGTCAGAGAGCGAGAGTGTCAGAGAGCGAGAGTGTCAGAGAGCGAGAGTGTCAGAGAGCGAGAGTGTCAGAGAGCGAGAGTGTCAGAGAGCGAGAGTGTCAGAGAGCGAGAGTGTCAGAGAGCGAGAGTGTCAGAGAGCGAGAGCGTGTCAGAGAGCGAGAGCGTGTCAGAGAGCGAGAGCGAGTGTCTCAGAGAGCGAGAGCGTGTCTGAGAGCGAGAGGGTGTCTGAGAGCGAGAGGGTGTCTGAGAGCGAGAGCGTGTTAGAGAGCGAGAGTCAGTGTGTCAGAGAGCGAGAGTGAGTGTGTCAGAGAGCGAGAGGGTGTCAGAGAGCGAGAGCGTGTCAGAGAGCGAGAGCGTGTCAGAGAGCGAGAGCCAGTGTGTCAGAGAGCGAGTGTGTCAGATAGCGAGAGCAAGCATGTCAGAGAGCGATAGCTTGTCAGAGAGCGAGAGTGTCAGAGAGCGAGAGTGTGTCAGAGAGCGAGAGGGAGTGTGCCAGAAAGCGAGAGTGAGTGTGTCAGAGAGCGAGAGTGTCAGAGAGCGAGAGTGTGTCAGAGAGCGAGAGCGTGTCAGAGAGCGAGAGTGAGTGTGTCAGAGAGCGAGTGTGTCAGAGAGCGAGAGTGAGCGTGTCAGAGAGCGAGTGTGTCAGAGAGCGAGAGCGTGTCAGAGAGCGAGAGCGTGTCAGAGAGCGAAAGCGAGTGTGTCAGAGAGCGAGAGCGTGAGAGAGCAAGAGTGTGTCAGAGAGCGAGAGCGTGTCAGAGAGCGAGAGCGTGTCAGAGAGCGAGAGTGTGTGTCAGAGAGCGAGACCGTGTCAGAGAGTGAGTGAGTGTGTCAGAGAGCGAGAGTGAGTGTGTCAGAGAGCGTGAGCGTGTCAGAGAGCGAGAGTGTCAGAGAGCGAGAGTGTGTCAGAAAGCGAGAGCGTGTCAGAGAGCGAGAGCGAGCGTGTCAGAGAGCGAGTGTGTCAGAGAGCGAGAGCGTGTCAGAGAGCGAGAGTGTCAGAGCGAGAGTGTGTCAGAGAGCAAGAGCGTGTCAGAGAGCGAGAGTGTGTCAGAGAGCGAGAGTGTCAGTGAGCGAGAGTGTGTCAGAGAGCGAGAGTGAGCGTGTCAGAGAGCGAGAGTGAGCATGTCAGAGAGCGAGAGCGTGTCAGAGAGCGAGAGTGTGTCAGAGAGCGAGAGTGTGTCAGAGAGCGAGAGAGTGTCAGAGAGCGAGAGAGTGTCAGAGAGCGAGAACGTCAGAGAGCGAGCGTGTCAGATAGCGAGTGTGTCAGAGAGCGAGTGCGTCAGAGAGCGAGATCATGTCAGAGAGCGAGAGCGAGTGTGTCAGAGAGCGAGTGTCAGAGAGCAAGAGCGTGTCAGAGAGCGAGTGTGTCAGAGAGCGAGAGTGCGTCAGTGAGAGAGAGCGTGTCAGAGAGCGAGAGCGTGTAAGAGAGCGAGAGCGAGAGTGTCAGAGTGCGAGTGTGTCAGAGAACGAGAGCGTGTCAGAGAGCAAGAGTGTGTCAGAGAGCTAGAGTGTGTCAGAGAGCGTGTCAGAGAGCGTGTGTGTCAGAGAGCGAGAGCGTGTCAGAGAGCGAGATCGCGTCAGAGTGCGAGAGTGTGTCAGAGAGCGAGAGTGTCAGAGAGCGAGAGCGTGTCAGAGAGCGAGAGTGAGTGTGTCAAAGAGCGAGAGCATGTCAGAGAGCGTGAGCGTGTCAGAGAGCGAGAGCGAGCATGTCAGAGCGATAGCGTGTCAGAGAGCGAGCGTGAGTGTGTCGGAGAGCGAGAGCGTGTCAGAGAGCGAGAGTGAGTGTGTCAGAGAACGAGAGTGTCAGAGAGCGCGAGCGTGTTAGAGAGCGCGAGCGTGTCAGAGAGCGAGTGTGTCAGAGAGCGAGAACATGTCAGAGAGCGAGAGTGTCAGAGCGAAAGCGTGTCAGAAAGCTAGTGTGTCAGAGAGCGAGAGCGTGTCAGAGAGCGAGTGTGTCACAGAACGAGAGTGTGTCAGAGAGCGAAAGTGTGTCAGAGAGCGAGTGTGTCAGAGAGCGAGAGCGTGTCAGAGAGCGAGAGCGTGTCAGAGAGCGAGAGCGTGTCAGAGAGCGAGAGCGTCAGAGAGCGAGAGCGTGTCAGAGAGCGAGAGCGTGTCAGAGAGCGAGAGTGTGTCAGAGAGCGAGAGTGAGTGTGTCAGAGAGCGAGATTATCAGAGAGCGAGAGCGTGTCAGAGAGCGAGTGTGTCAGAGAGCGAGAGCGTGTCAGAGAGCGAGTGTGTCAGAGAGCGAGAGTGTGTCAGAGGGCGAGATTGTGTCAGAGAGTGTGAGCGTGTCAGAGAGCAAGAGTGTCAGAGAGCGAGAGTGTGTCAGAGAGCGAGAGCGAGTGTGTCAAAGAGCGAGAGCATGTCAGAGAGCGTGAGCGTGTCAGAGAGCGAGAGCGAGCATGTCAGAGCGATAGCGTGTCAGAGAGCGAGCGTGAGTGTGTCGGAGAGCGAGAGCGTGTCAGAGAGCGCAAACGTGTCAGAGAGCGCGAGCGTGTCAGAGAGCGAGTGTGTCAGAGAGCGAGAACATGTCAGAGAACGAGAGTGTCAGAGCGAAAGCGTGTCAGAAAGCTAGTGTGTCACGAGCGAGAGCGTGTCAGAGAGCGAGTGTGTCACAGAACGAGAGTGTGTCAGAGAGCGAGTGTGTCAGAGAGCGAGAGCGTGTCAGAGAGCGAGAGCGTGTCAGAGAGCGAGAGTGTGTCAGAGAGCGAGAGTGAGTGTGTCAGAGAGCGAGATTATCAGAGAGCGAGAGCGTGTCAGAGAGCGAGTGTGTCAGAGAGCGAGAGCGTGTCAGAGAGCGAGTGTGTCAGAGAGCGAGAGTGTGTCAGAGGGCGAGATTGTGTCAGAGAGTGAGAGCGTGTGAGAGAGCGAGAGTGTGTCAGAGAGCGAGAGTGTGTCAGAGAGCGAGAGTGTGTCAGAGAGCGAGAGTGTGTCAGAGAGCGAGAGAGTGTCAGAGAGCGAGAGAGTGTCAGAGAGCGAGTGTCAGAGAGCGAGAGCGTGTCAGAGCGAGAGTGTGTCAGAGAGCAAGAGCGTGTCAGAGAGCGAGTGTGTGTAAGAGAGCGAGAGCGAGAGTGTCAGAGTGCGAGTGTGTCAGAGAACGAGAGCGTGTCAGAGAGCAAGAGTGTGTCAGAGAGCTAGAGTGTCAGAGAGCGAGAGCGTGTCAGAGAGCGAGAGTGTGTCAGAGAGCGTGTGTGTCAGAGAGCGAGAGCGTGTCAGAGAGCGAGAGCGTGTCAGAGAGCGAGAGCGTGTCAGAGAGCAAGAGTGTCAGAGATCGAGAGAGTGTCAGAGCGAGAGCGTGTCAGAGAGCGAGAGTGTCAGAGAGCGAGAGAGTGTCAGAGAGCGAGAGCGTAAGAGAGCGAGTGCGTCAGAGAGCGAGAGCGAGTGTGTCAGAGAGCGAGTGTGTCAGAGAGCGAGAGCGTGTCAGAGAGAGCGTGTCAGAGAGCGAGATCGTGTCAGAGAGCGAGAGCGAGTGTGTCAGAGAGCGAGAGTGTCAGATAGCGAGAGTGTGTCAGAGAGCAAGAGCGTGTCAGAGAGAGTGTGTCAGAGAGCGAGAGTGAGTGTGTCAGAGAGCGAGAGCGTCAGAGAGCGAGAGTGTCAGAGAGCCAGAGTGTGTCAGAGAGCGAGAGCGTGTCAGAGAGCGAGAGCGTGTCAGAGAGCGAGAGTGTGTCAGAGAGCAAGAGCGTGTCAGAGAGCGAGAGTGTCAGTGAGCGAGAGCGTGTCAGATAGTGAGAGAGTCTCAGAGAGCGAGAGTGAGTGTGCCAGAGAGCGAGAGCGTGTCAGAGAGCGAGAGCGTCAGAGCGAGAGCGTGTCAGAGAGCGCGAGAGTGTCAGAGAGCGAGAGAGCGTCAGAGTGCGAGAGTGTGTCAGAGAGCGAGAGTGAGCATGTCAGAGAGCAAGAGCGTGTCAGAGAGCGAGAGTGTGTCAGAGAGCGAGAGTGTCAGTGAGCGAGAGTGTGTCAGAGAGCGAGAGTGAGCGTGTCAGAGAGCGAGAGTGAGCATGTCAGAGAGCGAGAGCGTGTCAGAGAGCGAGAGTGTGTCAGAGAGCGAGAGTGTGTCAGAGAGCGAGAGAGTGTCAGAGAGCGAGAGAGTGTCAGAGAGCGAGAACGTCAGAGAGCGAGCGTGTCAGATAGCGAGTGTGTCAGAGAGCGAGTGCGTCAGAGAGCGAGATCATGTCAGAGAGCGAGAGCGAGTGTGTCAGAGAGCGAGTGTCAGAGAGCAAGAGCGTGTCAGAGAGCGAGTGTGTCAGAGAGCGAGAGTGCGTCAGTGAGAGAGAGCGTGTCAGAGAGCGAGAGCGTGTAAGAGAGCGAGAGCGAGAGTGTCAGAGTGCGAGTGTGTCAGAGAACGAGAGCGTGTCAGAGAGCAAGAGTGTGTCAGAGAGCTAGAGTGTGTCAGAGAGCGTGTCAGAGAGCGTGTGTGTCAGAGAGCGAGAGCGTGTCAGAGAGCGAGATCGCGTCAGAGTGCGAGAGTGTGTCAGAGAGCGAGAGTGTCAGAGAGCGAGAGCGTGTCAGAGAGCGAGAGTGAGTGTGTCAAAGAGCGAGAGCATGTCAGAGAGCGTGAGCGTGTCAGAGAGCGAGAGCGAGCATGTCAGAGCGATAGCGTGTCAGAGAGCGAGCGTGAGTGTGTCGGAGAGCGAGAGCGTGTCAGAGAGCGAGAGTGAGTGTGTCAGAGAACGAGAGTGTCAGAGAGCGAGAGCGTGTCAGAGAGCGCAAACGTGTCAGAGAGCGCGAGCGTGTTAGAGAGCGCGAGCGTGTCAGAGAGCGAGTGTGTCAGAGAGCGAGAACATGTCAGAGAGCGAGAGTGTCAGAGCGAAAGCGTGTCAGAAAGCTAGTGTGTCAGAGAGCGAGAGCGTGTCAGAGAGCGAGTGTGTCACAGAACGAGAGTGTGTCAGAGAGCGAAAGTGTGTCAGAGAGCGAGTGTGTCAGAGAGCGAGAGCGTGTCAGAGAGCGAGAGCGTGTCAGAGAGCGAGAGCGTGTCAGAGAGCGAGAGCGTGTCAGAGAGCGAGAGCGTGTCAGAGAGCGAGAGCGTGTCAGAGAGCGAGAGTGTGTCAGAGAGCGAGAGTGAGTGTGTCAGAGAGCGAGAGCGTGTCAGAGAGCGAGTGTGTCAGAGAGCGAGAGTGTGTCAGAGGGCGAGATTGTGTCAGAGAGTGTGAGCGTGTCAGAGAGCAAGAGTGTCAGAGAGCGAGAGTGTGTCAGAGAGCGAGAGCGAGTGTGTCAAAGAGCGAGAGCATGTCAGAGAGCGTGAGCGTGTCAGAGAGCGAGAGCGAGCATGTCAGAGCGATAGCGTGTCAGAGAGCGAGCGTGAGTGTGTCGGAGAGCGAGAGCGTGTCAGAGAGCGCAAACGTGTCAGAGAGCGCGAGCGTGTCAGAGAGCGAGTGTGTCAGAGAGCGAGAACATGTCAGAGAACGAGAGTGTCAGAGCGAAAGCGTGTCAGAAAGCTAGTGTGTCACGAGCGAGAGCGTGTCAGAGAGCGAGTGTGTCACAGAACGAGAGTGTGTCAGAGAGCGAGTGTGTCAGAGAGCGAGAGCGTGTCAGAGAGCGAGAGCGTGTCAGAGAGCGAGAGTGTGTCAGAGAGCGAGAGTGAGTGTGTCAGAGAGCGAGATTATCAGAGAGCGAGAGCGTGTCAGAGAGCGAGTGTGTCAGAGAGCGAGAGCGTGTCAGAGAGCGAGTGTGTCAGAGAGCGAGAGTGTGTCAGAGGGCGAGATTGTGTCAGAGAGTGAGAGCGTGTGAGAGAGCGAGAGTGTGTCAGAGAGCGAGAGTGTGTCAGAGAGCGAGAGTGTGTCAGAGAGCGAGAGTGTGTCAGAGAGCGAGAGAGTGTCAGAGAGCGAGAGAGTGTCAGAGAGCGAGTGTCAGAGAGCGAGAGCGTGTCAGAGCGAGAGTGTGTCAGAGAGCAAGAGCGTGTCAGAGAGCGAGTGTGTGTAAGAGAGCGAGAGCGAGAGTGTCAGAGTGCGAGTGTGTCAGAGAACGAGAGCGTGTCAGAGAGCAAGAGTGTGTCAGAGAGCTAGAGTGTCAGAGAGCGAGAGCGTGTCAGAGAGCGAGAGTGTGTCAGAGAGCGTGTGTGTCAGAGAGCGAGAGCGTGTCAGAGAGCGAGAGCGTGTCAGAGAGCGAGAGCGTGTCAGAGAGCAAGAGTGTCAGAGATCGAGAGAGTGTCAGAGCGAGAGCGTGTCAGAGAGCGAGAGTGTCAGAGAGCGAGAGAGTGTCAGAGAGCGAGAGCGTAAGAGAGCGAGTGCGTCAGAGAGCGAGAGCGAGTGTGTCAGAGAGCGAGTGTGTCAGAGAGCGAGAGCGTGTCAGAGAGAGCGTGTCAGAGAGCGAGAGTGAGTGTGTCAGAGAGCGAGAGCGTCAGAGAGCGAGAGTGTCAGAGAGCCAGAGTGTGTCAGAGAGCGAGAGCGTGTCAGAGAGCGAGAGCGTGTCAGAGAGCGAGAGTGTGTCAGAGAGCAAGAGCGTGTCAGAGAGCGAGAGTGTCAGTGAGCGAGAGCGTGTCAGATAGTGAGAGAGTCTCAGAGAGCGAGAGTGAGTGTGCCAGAGAGCGAGAGCGTGTCAGAGAGCGAGAGCGTCAGAGCGAGAGCGTGTCAGAGAGCGCGAGAGTGTCAGAGAGCGAGAGAGCGTCAGAGTGCGAGAGTGTGTCAGAGAGCAAGAGTGTCAGAGCGAGAGTGTGTCAGAGAGCGAGAGCAAGTGTGTCAAAGAGCGAGAGCGTGTCAGAGAGCGTGAGCGTGTCAGAGAGCGAGAGCGAGCATGTCAGAGCGATAGCGTGTCAGAGAGCGAGAGTGAGTGTGTCAGAGAACGAGAGTGTCAGAGAGCGAGAGTGTGTCAGACCGTGAGCGTGTCAGAGAGCGAGCGTGTCAGAGAGCGTGAGCGTGTCAGAGAGCGAGAGCGTGTCAGAGAGCGAGAGTGAGTATGTCAGAGAGCGAGTGTGTCAGAGAACGAGTGTGTCAGAGAGCGAGTGTGTCAGAGAGCGAGTGTGTCAGAGAGCGAGAGTGTGTCAGAGGGCGAGATTGTGTCAGAGAGTGAGAGAGTGTGAGAGAGCGAGAGTGTGTCAGAGAGCGAGAGTGTGTCAGAGAGCGAGAGTGTGTCAGAGAGCGAGCGTGTCAGATAGCGAGTGTGTCAGAGAGCGAGTGCGTCAGAGAGCGAGAGCGAGTGTGTCAGAGAGCGAGTGTGTCAGAGAGCGAGTGTGTCAGAGAGCGAGAGCGTGTCAGAGAGAGAGAGCGTGTCAGAGAGCGAGATCGTGTCAGAGAGCGAGAGTGAGTGTGTCAGAGAGCGAGAGTGAGTGTGTCAGAGAGCGAGAGCGTCAGAGAGCGAGAGTGTCAGAGAGCCAGAGTGCGTCAGAGAGAGAGAGCGTGTCAGAGAGCGTGTAAGAGAGCGAGAGCGTCAGAGTGCGAGTGTGTCAGAGAGCGAGAGCGTGTCAGAGAGCGAGAGTGTCAGAGATCGAGAGAGTGTCAGAGCGAGAGCGTGTCAGAGAGCGAGAGTGCGTCAGAGAGAGAGAGCGTGTCAGAGAGCGAGAGCGTGTAAGAGAGCGAGAGCGTGTCAGAGAGTGAGTGTGTCAGAGAACGAGAGCGTGTCAGAGAGTGAGCGTGTCAGAGAGCGAGAGCGTGTCAGAGAGCCAGAGCGTGTAAGAGTGAGAGCGAGAGCGAGTGTGTCAGAGAGCGAGAGCGTGTCAGAGAGCGAGCGTGTCAGAGAGCGCGAGTGTGTCAGAGAGCGAGAGCGTGTCAGAGAGCGAGTGTGTCAGAGAGCGAGAGTGTCAGAGAGCGAGAGCGTGTCAGAGAGCGAGAGCGAGCATGTCAGAGAGCGAGAGTGAGTGTGTCGGAGAGCGAGAGTGTCAGAGAGCGAGGGTGTGTCAGAGAGCGAGAGCGAGTGTGTCGAAGAGCGAGAGCGTGTCAGAGAGCGCGAGTGTGTCAGAGAGCGAGAGCGTGTCAGAGAGCGAGAGTGTCAGAGAGCGAGAGCGTGTCAGAGAGCGAGAGCGAGCATGTCAGAGAGCGATAGCGTGTCAGAGAGCGAGAGTGAGTGTGTCAGAGAGCGAGGGTGTGTCAGAAAGCGAGAGCGAGTGTGTCAAAGAGCGAGAGCGTCTCAGAGAGCGCGAGTGTGTCAGAGAGCGAGAGCGTGTCAGAGAGCGAGAGCGTGTCAGAGAGCGAGAGCGTGTCAGAGAGCTAGTGTGTCAGAGAGCGAGAGCGTGTCCGAGAGTGAGTGTGTCAGAGAGCGAGAGCGACTGTGTCAGAGAGCGAGAGTGTGTCAGAGACCGAAAGTGTGTCAGAGAGCGAGAGCGTGTCAGAGAGCGAGAGCGTGTCAGAGAGCGAGAGCGTGTCAGAGAGCGAGAGCGTGTCAGAGAGCGAGAGCGTGTCAGAGAGCGAGAGCGTGTCAGAGAGCGAGTGTGTCAGAGAGCGAGAGTGTGTCAGAGAGCGAGAGTGTGCCAGGGAGCGAGAGCGTGTCAGAGAGCGAGAGCGAGTGTGTCAAAGAGCGAGAGCGTGTCAGAGCGAGAGTGAGTGTGTCAGAGAGCGAGAGTGTGTCAGAGAGCAAGAGCGTGTCAGAGAGCGAGAGTGTGTCAGAGAGCGAGAGTGAGTGTGTCAGAGAGCGAGAGTGAGTGTGCCAGAGAGCGAGAGTGTCAGAGAGCAAGAGTCTGTCAGAGACCGAGAGCGTGTCAGAAAGTGAGAGCGAGTGTGTCAGAGAGCGAGAGCGTGTCAGAGAGCGAGAGTGTGTGTCAGAGAGCGAGAGCGTGTCAGAGAGTGAGTGAGTGTGTCAGAGAGCGAGAGTGAGTGTGCCAGAGAGCGAGAGTGTCAGAGAGCAAGAGTCTGTCAGAGACCGAGAGCGTGTCAGAAAGTGAGAGCGAGTGTGTCAGAGAGCGAGAGCGTGTCAGAGAGCGAGAGCGTGTCAGAGAGCGAGAGTGTGTGTCAGAGAGCGAGAGCGTGTCAGAGAGTGAGTGAGTGTGTCAGAGAGCGAGAGCGTGTCAGAGAGCGAGAGCGTGTCAGAGAGCGAGAGTCAGTGTGTCAGAGAGCGAGAGTGAGTGTGTCAGAGAGCGTGAGCGTGTCAGAGAGCGAGAGTGTCAGAGAGCGAGAGTGTGTCAGATAGCGAGAGCGTGTCAGAGAGCGAGAGCGAGCGTGTCAGAGAGCGAGAGCGTGTCAGAGAGCGAGAGTGTCAGAGCGAGAGTGTGTCAGAGAGCAAGAGCGTGTCAGAGAGCGAGAGTGTGTCAGAGAGCGAGAGTGTCAGTGAGCGAGAGTGTGTCAGAGAGCGAGAGTGAGCATGTCAGAGAGCGAGAGCGTGTCAGAGAGCGAGAGGGTGTCAGAGAGCGAGTGTGTCAGAGAGCGAGAGTGTGTCAGAGAGCGAGAGAGTGTCAGAGAGCGAGAGAGTGTCAGAGAGCGAGAACGTCAGAGAGCGAGCGTGTCAGATAGCGAGTGTGTCAGAGAGCGAGTGCGTCAGAGAGCGAGATCATGTCAGAGAGCGAGAGCGAGTGTGTCAGAGAGCGAGTGTCAGAGAGCGAGAGCGTGTCAGAGAGCGAGAGTGTGTCAGAGAGCAAGAGCGTGTCAGAGAGCGAGTGTGTCAGAGAGCGAGAGTGCGTCAGTGAGAGAGAGCGTGTCAGAGAGCGAGAGCGTGTAAGAGAGCGAGAGCGAGAGTGTCAGAGTGCGAGTGTGTCAGAGAACGAGAGCGTGTCAGAGAGCAAGAGTGTCAGAGAGCGAGAGTGTCAGAGAGCGAGAGCGTGTCAGAGAGCGAGAGCGAGTGTGTCCAAGAGCGAGAGCATGTCAGAGAGCGTGAGCGTGTCAGAGAGCGAGAGCGAGCATGTCAGAGCGATAGCGTGTCAGAGAGCGAGCGTGAGTGTGTCGGAGAGCGAGAGCGTGTCAGAGAGCGAGAGTGAGTGTGTCAGAGAACGAGAGTGTCAGAGAGCGAGAGCGTGTCAGAGAGCGCAAACGTGTCAGAGAGCGCGAGCGTGTCAGAGAGCGCGAGCGTGTCAGAGAGCGAGTGTGTCAGAGAGCGAGAACATGTCAGAGAGCGAGAGTGTCAGAGCGAAAGCGTGTCAGAAAGCTAGTGTGTCAGAGAGCGAGAGCGTGTCAGAGAGCGAGTGTGTCACAGAACGAGAGTGTGTCAGAGAGCGAAAGTGTGTCAGAGAGCGAGTGTGTCAGAGAGCGAGAGCGTGTCAGAGAGCGAGAGCGTGTCAGAGAGCGAGAGCGTCAGAGAGCGAGAGCGTGTCAGAGAGCGAGAGCGTGTCAGAGAGCGAGAGCGTGTCAGAGAGCGAGAGCGTGTCAGAGAGCGAGTGTGTCAGAGAGCGAGAGCGTGTCAGAGAGCGAGTGTGTCAGAGAGCGAGAGTGTGTCAGAGGGCGAGATTGTGTCAGAGAGTGTGAGCGTGTCAGAGAGCGAGAGTGTGTCAGAGAGCGAGAGCGAGTGTGTCAAAGAGCGAGAGCATGTCAGAGAGCGTGAGCGTGTCAGAGAGCGAGAGCGAGCATGTCAGAGCGATAGCGTGTCAGAGAGCGAGCGTGAGTGTGTCGGAGAGCGAGAGCGTGTCAGAGAGCGAGAGTGAGTGTGTCAGAGAACGAGAGTGTCAGAGAGCGAGAGCGTGTCAGAGAGCGCAAACGTGTCAGAGAGCGCGAGCGTGTTAGAGAGCGCGAGTGTGTCAGAGAGCGAGAACATGTCAGAGAGCGAGAGTGTCAGAGCGAAAGCGTGTCAGAAAGCTAGTGTGTCAGAGAGCGAGAGCGTGTCAGAGAGCGAGTGTGTCACAGAACGAGAGTGTGTCAGAGAGCGAGAGCGTGTCAGAGAGCGAGAGCATGTCAGAGAGCGAGAGCGTGTCAGAGAGCGAGAGCGTCAGAGAGCGAGAGCGTGTCAGAGAGCGAGAGCGTGTCAGAGAGCGAGAGTGTGTCAGAGAGCGAGAGTGAGTGTGTCAGAGAGCGAGATTATCAGAGAGCGAGAGCGTGTCAGAGAGCGAGTGTGTCAGAGAGCGAGAGCGTGTCAGAGAGCGAGTGTGTCAGAGAGCGAGAGTGTGTCAGAGGGCGAGATTGTGTCAGAGAGTGAGAGCGTGTGAGAGAGCGAGAGTGTGTCAGAGAGCGAGAGTGTGTCAGAGAGCGAGAGTGTGTCAGAGAGCGAGAGAGTGTCAGAGAGCGAGAACGTCAGAGAGCGAGTGTGTCAGAGAGCGAGTGCGTCAGAGAGCGAGATCATGTCAGAGAGCGAGAGCGAGTGTGTCAGAGAGCGAGTGTCAGAGAGCGAGAGCGTGTCAGAGCGAGAGTGTGTCAGAGAGCAAGAGCGTGTCAGAGAGCGAGTGTGTGTAAGAGAGCGAGAGCGAGAGTGTCAGAGTGCGAGTGTGTCAGAGAACGAGAGCGTGTCAGAGAGCAAGAGTGTGTCAGAGAGCTAGAGTGTCAGAGAGCGAGAGCGTGTCAGAGAGCGAGAGTGTGTCAGAGAGCGTGAGCGAGCGTGTCAGAGAGCGAGAGCGTGTCAGAGAGCGAGAGCGTGTCAGAGAGCGAGAGCGTGTCAGAGAGCGAGAGTGTCAGAGAGCGAGAGTGTCAGAGAGCGAGAGTGTCAGAGAGCGAGAGTGTCAGAGAGCGAGAGAGTGTCAGAGAGCGAGAGCGTAAGAGAGCGAGCGTGTCAGATAGCGAGTGTGTCAGAGAGCGAGTGCGTCAGAGAGCGAGAGCGAGTGTGTCAGAGAGCGAGTGTGTCAGAGAGCGAGAGCGTGTCAGAGAGAGAGAGAGCGTGTCAGAGAGCGAGATCGTGTCAGAGAGCGAGAGCGAGTGTGTCAGAGAGCGAGAGCGTGTCAGAGAGCGAGAGTGTCAGATAGCGAGAGTGTGTCAGATAGCGAGAGCGTGTCAGAGAGAGTGTGTCAGAGAGCGAGAGTGTCAGAAAGCGAGAGCGAGTGTGTCAGAGAGAGAGAGTGTGTCAGAGAGCGAGAGTGTCAGATAGCGAGAGTGTGTCAGAGAGCGAGAGCGTGTCAGAGAGAGAGAGTGTGTCAGAGAGCGAGAGCGTGTCAGAGAGCGAGTGTGTCAGAGAGCAAGAGCGTGTCAGTGAGCGAGAGCGTGTCAGAGAGTGAGAGAGTCTCAGAGAGCGAGAGTGAGTGTGTCAGAGAGCGAGAGTGAGTGTGTCAGAGAGCGAGAGTGAGTGTGTCAGAGAGCGAGAGCGTCAGAGAGCGAGAGTGTCAGAGAGCCAGAGTGTGTCAGAGAGCGAGAGCGTGTCAGAGAGCGAGTGTGTCAGAGAGCGAGAGCGTGTCAGAGAGCGAGAGCGTCAGAGCGAGAGCGTGTCAGAGAGCGCGAGAGTGTCAGAGAGCGAGAGAGCGTCAGAGTGCGAGAGTGTGTCAGAGAGCAAGAGTGTCAGAGCGAGAGTGTGTCAGAGAGCGAGAGCAAGTGTGTCAAAGAGCGAGAGCGTGTCAGAGAGCGTGAGCGTGTCAGAGAGCGAGAGCGAGCATGTCAGAGCGATAGCGTGTCAGAGAGCGAGAGTGAGTGTATCAGAGAACGAGAGTGTCAGAGAGCGAGAGTGTGTCAGACCGTGAGCGTGTCAGAGAGCGAGAGCGTGTCAGAGAGCGTGAGCGTGTCAGAGAGCGAGAGCGTGTCAGAGAGCGAGAGTGAGTGTGTCAGAGAGCGAGTGTGTCAGAGAGCGAGTGTGTCAGAGAGCGAGAGCGTGTCAGAGAGCGAGAGCGTGTCAGAGAGCGAGTGTGTCAGAGAGCGAGAGTGTGTCAGAGGGCGAGATTGTGTCAGAGTGAGAGCGTGTGAGAGAGCGAGAGTGTGTCAGAGAGCGAGCGTGTCAGATAGCGAGTGTGTCAGAGAGCGAGTGCGTCAGAGAGCGAGAGCGAGTGTGTCAGAGAGCGAGAGTGTGTCAGAGAGCGAGAGTGAGTGTGTCAGAGAGCGAGATTGTCAGAGAGCGAGAGCATGTCAGAGAGCGAGTGTGTCAGAGAGCGAGAGTGTGTCAGAGGGCGAGATTGTGTCAGAGAGTGAGAGCGTGTGAGAGAGCGAGAGTGTGTCAGAGAGCGAGAGCGCGTCAGAGAGCGAGAGCGCGTCAGAGAGCGAGAGCGTGTCAGAGAGCGAGAGCGTGTCAGGGAGCGAGAGCGTGTCAGGGAGCGAGAGAGTGTCAGAGAGCGAGAGAGTGTCAGAGAGCAAGAGCGTGTCAGAGAGCGAGAGCGTCAGAGAGCGAGCGTGTCAGAGAGCGAGTGCGTCAGAGAGCGAGATCGTGTCAGAGAGCGAGAGCGAGTGTGTCAGAGAGCGAGAGTGAGTGTGTCAGAGAGCGAGAGCGAGTGTGTCAGAGAGCGAGAGTGAGTGTGTCAGAGAGCGAGAGCGAGTGTGTCAGAGAGCGAGAGAGTATCAGAGAGCGAGAGCGTGTCAGAGAGCGAGAGCGTGTCAGAGAACAAGAGCGTGTCAGAGAGCGAGAGTGTCAGAGAGCGAGAGCGTGTGTGTCAGAGAGCGAGAGCGTGTCAGACAGCGAGAGTGTCAGAGAGCGAGAGCGTGTGTGTCAGAGAGCGAGAGCGTGTCAGACAGCGAGAGTGTCAGAGAGCGAGAGCGTGTCAGAGAGCGAGAGCGTGTCAGAGAACAAGAGCGTGTCAGAGAGCTAGAGTGTCAGAGATCGAGAGAGTGTCAGAGAGCGAGAGCGTGTCAGAGATCGAGAGAGTGTCAGAGAGCGAGAGCGTGTCAGAGAGCTAGAGTGAGTGTGTCAGAGAGCGAGAGCGTGTCAGAGAGCGAGAGCGCGTCAGAGAGCGAGAGCGTGTCAGAGAGCGAGAGCGTGTCAGAGAGCAAGAGTGTCAGAGATCGAGAGAGTGTCAGAGCGAGAGCGTGTCAGAGAGCGCGAGTGCGTCAGAGAGCAAGTGTGTGTCACAGAGAGAGAGCGTGTCAGAGAGAGCGTGTCAGAGAGCGAGAGCGTGTCAGAGAGCGAGAGCGTGTCAGAGAGCGAGAGCGTGTCAGAGAGCGAGAGTGTGTCAGAGAGCGAGAGTGAGTGTGTCAGAGAGCGAGAGCGAGAGTGTCAGAGCGCGAGAGTGTCAGAGCGCAAGAGTGTCAGAGAGCGAGAGTGTGTCAGGGAGCGAGCGAGTGTCAGAGAGTGAGAGCATGTCAGAGAGCGAGTGTGAGCGTGTCAGAGAGCCAGAGCATGTAAGAGAGTGAGAGCGAGAGCAAGTGTGTCAGAGAGCGCGAGTGTGTCAGAGAGCGAGAGCGTGTCAGAGAGCGAGAGCGAGTGTGTCGGAGAGCGAGAGTGTGTCAGAGAGCGAAAGTGTGTCAGAGAGCGAGAGCGAGTGTGTCGGAGAGCGAGAGTGTCAGAGAGCGAGAGTGTCAGAGAGCGAGAGTGCCAGAGAGCGAGAGTGCCAGAGAGCGAGAGTGCCAGAGAGCGAGAGTGCCAGAGAGCGAGAGTGTCAGAGAGCGAGAGTGCCAGAGAGCGAGAGTGCCAGAGAGCGAGAGTGCCAGAGAGCGAGAGTGCCAGAGAGCGAGAGTGCCAGAGAGCGAGGGTGCGTCAGAGAGCGAGGGTGCGTCAGAGAGCGAGAGCGTGTCAGAGAGCGAGAGCGTGTCAGAGAGCGAGAGTGTCAGAGAGCGAGAGTGCCAGAGAGCGAGAGCGTGTCAGAGAGCGAGAGCGTGTCAGAGAGCGAGAGCGTGTCAGAGAGCGAGAGCGTGCCAGAGAGCGAGAGTGTCAAAGAGCGAGAGCGTGTCAGAGAGCGAGAGCGTGTCAGAGAGCGAGAGTGCGTCAGAGAGCGAGTGTGTCAGAGCGAGTGTGTGTCAGAGAGAGTGAGCGTGTCAGAGAGAGAGCGTGTCAGAGAGCGAGAGCGTGTCAGAGAGCGAGAGTGTCAGAGAGCGAGTGTGTCAGAGAGCGAGTGTGTCAGAGAGCGAGAGTGTCAGAGAGCGAGAGCGTGTCAGAGAGCGAGTGTGTGTCAGAGAGCGAGAGTGAGTGTGTCAGAGAGCGAGATTATCAGAGAGCGAGAGCGTGTCAGAGAGCGAGTGTGTCAGAGAGCGAGTGTGTCAGAGAGCGAGAGTGTGTCAGAGGGCGAGATTGTGTCAGAGAGTGAGAGCGTGTGAGAGAGCGAGAGTGTGTCAGAGAGCGAGAGTGTGTCAGAGAGCGAGAGTGTGTCAGAGAGCGAGAGAGTGTCAGAGAGCGAGAGTGTCAGAGAGCGAGAACGTCAGAGAGCGAGCGTGTCAGATAGCGAGTGTGTCAGAGAGCGAGTGCGTCAGAGAGCGAGATCATGTCAGAGAGCGAGAGCGAGAGTGTCAGAGTGCGAGTGTGTCAGAGAACGAGAGCGTGTCAGAGAGCAAGAGTGTGTCAGAGAGCTAGAGTGTCAGAGAGCGAGAGCGTGTCAGAGAGCGAGAGTGTGTCAGAGAGCGAGAGCGTGTCAGAGAGCGAGAGCGAGCGTGTCAGAGAGCGAGAGCGTGTCAGAGAGCGAGAGCGTGTCAGAGAGCGAGAGTGTCAGAGATCGAGAGAGTGTCAGAGCGAGAGAGTGTCAGAGAGCGAGAGCGTAAGAGAGCGAGCGTGTCAGATAGCGAGTGTGTCAGAGAGCGAGTGCGTCAGAGAGCGAGAGCGAGTGTGTCAGAGAGCGAGTGTGTCAGAGAGCGAGAGCGTGTCAGAGAGAGAGAGCGTGTCAGAGAGCGAGATCGTGTCAGAGAGCGAGAGCGAGTGTGTCAGAGAGCGAGAGCGTGTCAGAGCGAGAGTGTCAGATAGCGAGAGTGTGTCAGAGAGCGAGAGCGTGTCAGAGAGAGTGTGTCAGAGAGCGAGAGTGTCAGAAAGCGAGAGCGAGTGTGTCAGAGAGAGAGAGTGTGTCAGAGAGCGAGAGTGTCAGATAGCGAGAGTGTGTCAGAGAGCGAGAGCGTGTCAGAGAGAGAGAGTGTGTCAGAGAGCGAGAGCGTGTCAGAGAGAGAGAGTGTCAGTGAGCGAGAGCGTGTCAGAGAGTGAGAGAGTCTCAGAGAGCGAGAGTGAGTGTCAGAGAGCGAGAGTGAGTGTGTCAGAGAGCGAGAGTGAGTGTGTCAGAGAGCGAGAGCGTCAGAGAGCGAGAGTGTCAGAGAGCCAGAGTGTGTCAGAGAGCGAGAGCGTGTCAGAGAGCGAGAGCGTGTCAGAGAGCGAGTGTGTCAGAGAGCGAGAGTGTGTCAGATAGCAAGAGCGTGTCAGAGAGCGAGAGTGTCAGTGAGCGAGAGCGTGTCAGAGAGTGAGAGAGTCTCAGAGAGCGAGAGTGAGTGTGCCAGAGAGCGAGAGCGTGTCAGAGAGCGAGAGCGTCAGAGCGAGAGCGTGTCAGAGAGCGCGAGTGTCAGAGAGCGAGAGAGCGTCAGAGTGCGAGAGTGTGTCAGAGAGCAAGAGTGTCAGAGCGAGAGTGTGTCAGAGAGCGAGAGCAAGTGTGTCAAAGAGCGAGAGCGTGTCAGAGAGCGTGAGCGTGTCAGAGAGCGAGAGCGAGCATGTCAGAGCGATAGCGTGTCAGAGAGCGAGAGTGAGTGTGTCAGAGAACGAGAGTGTCAGAGAGCGAGAGTGTGTCAGACCGTGAGCGTGTCAGAGAGCGAGAGCGTGTCAGAGAGCGTGAGCGTGTCAGAGAGCGAGAGCGTGTCAGAGAGCGAGAGTGAGTGTGTCAGAGAGCGAGTGTGTCAGAGAACGAGTGTGTCAGAGAGCGAGTGTGTCAGAGAGCGAGAGCGTGTCAGAGAGCGAGTGTGTCAGAGAGCGAGAGTGTGTCAGAGGGCGAGATTGTGTCAGAGAGTGAGAGCGTGTGAGAGAGCGAGAGTGTGTCAGAGAGCGAGAGTGTGTCAGAGAGCGAGAGTGTGTCAGAGAGCGAGCGTGTCAGATAGCGAGTGTGTCAGAGAGCGAGTGCGTCAGAGAGCGAGAGCGAGTGTGTCAGAGAGCGAGTGTGTCAGAGAGCGAGTGTGTCAGAGAGCGAGAGCGTGTCAGAGAGAGAGAGCGTGTCAGAGAGCGAGATCGTGTCAGAGAGCGAGAGCGTGTCAGAGAGAGAGAGCGTCTCAGAGAGAGTGTGTCAGAGAGCGAGAGTGTCAGATAGCGAGAGTGTGTCAGAGAGCGAGAGCGTGTCAGAGAGAGAGAGTGTGTCAGAGAGCGAGAGTGTCAAAAAGCGAGAGTGTGTCAGAGAGCGAGAGTGTCAGTGAGCGAGAGCGTGTCAGAGAGTGAGAGAGTCTCAGAGAGCGAGAGTGAGTGTGTCAGAGAGCGAGAGTGAGTGTGTCAGAGAGCGAGAGTGAGTGTGTCAGAGAGCGAGAGCGTCAGAGAGCGAGAGTGTCAGAGAGCCAGAGTGTGTCAGAGAGCGAGAGCGTGTCAGAGAGCGTGTCAGAGAGCGAGAGCGTGTCAGAGAGCGAGAGCGTGTCAGAGAGCAAGAGTGTGTCAGAGAGCTAGAGTGTCAGAGATCGAGAGAGTGTCAGAGAGCGAGAGTGCGTCAGAGAGAGAGAGCGTGTCAGAGCGAGAGCGTGTTAGAGAGCGAGAGCGTCAGAGTGCGAGTGTGTCAGAGAGCGAGAGCGTGTCAGAGAGCGAGAGTGTCAGAGAGTGAGTGTGTCAGAGAGAGAGAGTGCGTCAGAGAGAGAGAGCGTGTCAGAGAGCGAGAGCGTGTAAGAGAGCGAGAGCGTGTCAGAGAGTGAGTGTGTCAGAGAGCCAGAGCGTGTAAGAGAGTGAGAGCGAGAGCGAGTGTGTCAGAGAGCGAGAGCGTGTCAGAGAGCGAGCGTGTCAGAGAGCGCGAGTGTGTCAGAGAGCGAGAGCGTGTCAGAGAGCGAGTGTGTCAGAGAGCGAGAGTGTCAGAGAGCGAGAGCGTGTCAGAGAGCGAGAGCGAGCATGTCAGAGAGCGAGAGGGAGTGTGTCGGAGAGCGAGAGTGTCAGAGAGCGAGGGTGTGTCAGAGAGCGAGAGCGAGTGTGTCGAAGAGCGAGAGCGTGTCAGAGAGCGCGAGTGTGTCAGAGAGCGAGAGCGTGTCAGAGAGCGAGAGCGAGCATGTCAGAGAGCGATAGCGTGTCAGAGAGCGAGAGTGAGTGTGTCAGAGAGCGAGGGTGTGTCAGAAAGCGAGAGCGAGTGTGTCAAAGAGCGAGAGCGTCTCAGAGAGCGCGAGTGTGTCAGAGAGCGAGAGCGTGTCAGAGAGCAAGAGCATGTCAGAGAGCGAGAGCGTGTCAGAGAGCTAGTGTGTCAGAGAGCGAGAGCGTGTCCGAGAGTGAGTGTGTCAGAGAGCGAGAGCGACTGTGTCAGAGAGCGAGAGTGTGTCAGAGACCGAAAGTGTGTCAGAGAGCGAGAGCGAGTGTGTCAGAGAGCGAGAGCGTGTCAGAGAGCGAGAGCGTGTCAGAGAGCGAGAGTGTCAGAGAGCGAGAGCGTGTCAGAGAGCGAGTGTGTCAGAGAGCGAGAGTGTGTCAGAGAGCGAGAGTGTGCCAGGGAGCGAGAGCGAGTGTGTCAAAGAGCGAGAGCGTGTCAGAGAGCGAGAGCGAGTGTGTCAAAGAGCGAGAGCGTGTCAGAGAGCGAGAGTGTGTCAGAGAGCAAGAGTGTCAGAGAGTGAGAGCGTGTCAGAGAGCGAGAGCTTGTCAGAGAGCGAGAGTGTCAGCGAGCGAGAGCGTGTCAGAGAGCGAGTGTGTGTCAGAGAGCGAGAGTGCATCAGAGAGCGAGAGTGCGTCAGAGAGCAAGAGCGTGTCAGAGAGCGAGAGCGTGTCAGAGAGCGAGAGTGCGTCAGAGAGCGAGTGTGTGTCAGAGAGAGAGAGCGTGTCAGAGAGCGAGAGTGTGTCAGAGAGCGAGAGTGAGTGTGTCAGAGAGCGAGTGTGTCAGAGAACGAGAGCGTCAGATAGCGAGTGTGTCAGAGAGCGAGAGCGAGTGTGTCAGAGAGCGAGTGTGTCAGAGAGCAAGAGCGTGTCAGAGAGTGAGAGCGAGTGTGTCAGAGAGCGAGAGTGTGTCAGAGAGCGAGAGTGAGTGTGTCAGAGAGCGAGATTGTCAGAGAGCGAGAGCATGTCAGAGAGCGAGTGTGTCAGAGAGCGAGAGTGTGTCAGAGGGCGAGATTGTGTCAGAGAGTGAGAGCGTGTGAGAGAGCGAGAGTGTGTCAGAGAGCGAGAGCGCGTCAGAGAGCGAGAGCGCGTCAGAGAGCGAGAGCGTGTCAGAGAGCGAGAGCGTGTCAGGGAGCAAGAGCGTGTCAGAGAGCGAGAGCGTCAGAGAGCGAGTGCGTCAGAGAGCGAGATCGTGTCAGAGAGCGAGAGCGAGTGTGTCAGAGAGCGAGTGTGTCAGAGAGCGAGAGCGTGTCAAAGAGCGAGAGTGCCAGAAAGCGAGTGTCAGAGAGCGAGTGTGTCAGAGAGCGAGAGCGTGTCAGAGAGCGAGAGCGAGTGTGTCAGAGAGCGAGAGTGAGTGTGTCAGAGAGCGAGAGCGAGTGTGTCAGAGAGCGAGAGAGTATCAGAGAGCGAGAGCGTGTCAGAGAGCGAGAGCGAGTGTGTCAGAGAGCGAGAGTGTCAGAGAGCCAGAGTGTGTCAGAGAGCGAGAGTGTCAGAGAGCGAGAGCGTGTGTGTCAGAGAGCGAGAGCGTGTCAGACAGCGAGAGTGTCAGAGAGCGAGAGCGTGTCAGAGAGCGAGAGCGTGTCAGAGAACAAGAGCGTGTCAGAGAGCTAGAGTGTCAGAGATCGAGAGAGTGTCAGAGAGCGAGAGCGTGTAAGAGAGCGAGAGTGTCTGAGAGCGAGTGTGTCAGAGAACGAGAGCGTGTCAGAGAGCAAGAGTGTGTCAGAGAGCTAGAGTGAGTGTGTCAGAGAGCGAGAGCGTGTCAGAGAGTGAGAGCGCATCAGAGAGCGAGAGCGTGTCAGAGAGCGAGAGCGTGTCAGAGAGCGAGAGCGTGTCAGAGAGCGAGAGCGTGTCAGAGAGCAAGAGTGTCAGAGATCGAGAGAGTGTCAGAGCGAGAGCGTGTCAGAGAGCGCGAGTGCGTCAGAGAGCAAGTGTGTGTCACAGAGAGAGAGCGTGTCAGAGAGAGCGTGTCAGAGAGCGAGAGCGTGTCAGGGAGCGAGCGAGTGTCAGAGAGTGAGAGCATGTCAGAGAGCGAGTGTGAGCGTGTCAGAGAGCCAGAGCATGTAAGAGAGTGAGAGCGAGAGCAAGTGTGTCAGAGAGCGCGAGTGTGTCAGAGAGCGAGAGCGTGTCAGAGAGCGAGAGCGTCAGAGAGCGAGTGTGTCAGAGAGCGAAAGTGTGTCAGAGAGCGAGAGCGAGTGTGTCGGAGAGCGAGAGTGTCAGAGAGCGAGAGTGTCAGAGAGCGAGAGTGCCAGAGAGCGAGAGTGCCAGAGAGCGAGAGTGCCAGAGAGCGAGAGTGCCAGAGAGCGACGGTGCGTCAGAGAGCGAGAGCGTGTCAGAGAGCGAGTGTGTCAGAGAGCGAGTGTGTCAGAGAGCGAGTGTGTCAGAGAGCGAGAGCGTGTCAGAGAGCGAGAGCGTGTCAGAGAGCGAGAGCGTGTCAGAGAGCGAGAGCGTGTCAGAGAGCGAGAGCGTGCCAGAGAGCGAGAGCGTGCCAGAGAGCGAGAGCGTGTCAAAGAGCGAGAGCGTGTCAGAGAGCGAGAGCGCGTCAGAGAGCGAGTGTGTCAGAGCGAGTGTGTGTCAGAGAGAGTGAGCGTGTCAGAGAGCGAGAGCGTGTCAGAGAGCGAGAGCGTGTCAGAGAGCGAGAGTGTCAGAGAGCGAGTGTGTCAGAGAGCGAGTGTGTCAGAGAGCGAGAGTGTCAGAGAGCGAGAGCGTGTCAGAGAGCGAGAGCGTGTCAGAGAGCGAGAGCGTGTCAGAGAGCGAGTGTGTCAGAGAGCGAGAGCGTGTCAGAGAGCGAGTGTGTCAGAGAGCGAGAGTGTGTCAGAGGGCGAGATTGTGTCAGAGAGTGAGAGCGTGTGAGAGAGCGAGAGTGTGTCAGAGAGCGAGAGTGTGTCAGAGAGCGAGAGTGTGTCAGAGAGCGAGAGAGTGTCAGAGAGCGAGAGCGTGTCAGAGAGCGAGAGTGTGCCAGAGAGCGAGAGAGTGTCAGAGAGCGAGAGCGTGTCAGAGAGCGAGAGCGTGTCAGAGAGCGAGAGTGCGTCAGAGAGCGAGTGCGTCAGAGAGCGAGTGTGTCAGAGCGAGTGTGTGTCAGAGAGAGTGAGCGTGTCAGAGAGAGAGAGCGTGTCAGAGAGCGAGAGCGTGTCAGAGAGCGAGTGTGTCAGAGAGCGAGTGTGTCAGAGAGCGAGAGTGTCAGAGAGCGAGTGTCAGAGAGCGAGAGCGTGTCAGAGAGCGAGAGCGTGTCAGAGAGCGAGAGTGTGTCAGAGAGCGAGTGTGTCAGAGAATGAGAGCGTGTCAGAGAGCGAGTGTGTCAGAGAGCGAGAGCGTGTCAGAGAGTGAGAGTGAGTGTGTCAGAGAGCGAGTGTGTCAGAGAGCGAGAGTGAGTGTGTCAGAGAGCGAGAGCGAGAGAGTATCAGAGCGAGAGCGTGTCAGAGAGCGAGAGCGTCAGAGAGCGAGAGTGTCAGAGAGCCAGAGTGCGAGTGTGTCAGAGAGCGAGAGTGTGTCAGAGAGCGAGAGCGTGTCAGAGAGCGAGAGCGTGTCAGAGAGCAAGAGTGTGTCAGAGAGCTAGAGTGTCAGAGATCGAGAGAGTGTCAGAGAGCGAGAGTGTGTCAGAGAACGAGAGCGTGTCAGAGAGCTAGAGTGTCAGAGAGCGAGAGCGTGTCAGAGAGCGTGTGTGTCAGAGAGCGAGAGCGTGTCAGAGAGCGAGAGCGTGTCAGAGAGCGAGAGCGTGTCAGAGAGTGAGAGTGAGTGTGTCAGAGAGCGAGAGTGAGTGTGTCAGAGAGCGAGAGAGAGTGTGTCAGAGAGCGAGAGTGAGTATGTCAGAGAGCGAGAGCGAGAGAGTATCAGAGAGCGAGAGCGTGTCAGAGAGCGAGAGCGTCAGAGAGCGAGAGTGTCAGAGAGCCAGAGAGCGAGTGTGTCAGAGAGAAAGAGTGTGTCAGAGAGCTAGAGTGTCAGAGATCGAGAGTGTCAAGAGAGCGAAAGTGCGTCAGAGAGCGAGAGCGTGTAAGAGAGCGAGAGTGTCAGAGTGCGAGTGTGTCAGAGAACGAGAGCGTGTCAGAGAGCAAGAGTGTGTCAGAGAGCTAGAGTGTCAGAGAGCGAGAGTGTGTCAGAGAGCGAGAGTGTGTCAGAGAGCGTGTCAGAGAGCGAGTGTGTCAGAGAGCGAGAGTGTGCCAGAGAGCGAGAGCGAGTGTGTCAAAGAGCGAGAGCGTGCCAGAGAGCGAGAGCGAGTGTGTCAGAGAGCAAGAGTGTCAGAGAGTGAGAGCGTGTCAGAGAGCGAGAGCTTGTTGGAGAGCGAGAGTGTCAGAGCGAGAGCGTGTCAGAGAGCGAGAGTGCGTCAGAGCGAGTCTGTCAGAGCGAGAGCGTGTCAGAGAGCGAGAGCGTGTCAGAGAGAGAGAGCGTGTCAGAGAGCGAGAGTGTGTCAGAGAGCGAGAGTGAGTGTGTCAGAGAGCCAGAGCGTGTAAGACAGCGAGAGCGAGTGTGTCAGAGAGCGAGCGTGTCAGAGAGCGAGTGTGTCAGAGAGCGAGAGCGAGTGTGTCAGAGAGCGAGTCTGTCAGAGAGCGAGAGCGTGTCAGAGAGTGAGAGCGAGTGTGTCAGAGAGTGAGAGTGTGTCAGAGAGCGAGAGTGAGTGTGTCAGAGAGCGAGATTGTCAGAGACGAAAGCGTGTCAGAGAGCGAGTGTGTCAGAGAGCGAGAGCGTGTCAGAGAGCGAGAGCGTGTCAGAGGGCGAGATTGTGTCAGAGAGTGAGAGCGTGTGAGAGAGCGAGAGCGTGTAAGAGAGCGAGAGTGTGTCAGAGAGCGAGAGTGTGTCAGAGAGCGAGAGCGCGTCAGGGAGCGAGAGAGTGTCAGAGAGCGAGGGTGTGTCAGAGAGCGAGAGCGTGTCAGAGAGCGAGAGCGTGTCAGAGAGGGAGAGCGTGTCAGAGAGTGAGAGTGAGTGTGTCAGAGAGCGAGAGTGTGTCAGAGAGCGAGAGTGAGTGTGTCAGAGCGAGATTGTCAGAGCGCGAGAGCGTGTCAGAGAGCGAGAGCGTGTCAGAGAGCGAGAGCGTGTCAGAGAGCGCGAGAGTGTCAGAGAGCGAGAGTGAGTGTGTCAGAGAGCGAGAGTGTGTCAGAGAGCGAGAGCGTGTCACAGAGCGAGTGCGTCAGAGAGCGAGAGCGTGTCAGAGAGCAAGAGAGTCAGAGAGCGAGAGTGTGTCAGAGAGCGAGAGCGTGTCAGAGAGCGAGTCACAGAGCGAGAGCGTGTCAGAGAGCGAGAGCGTGTCACAGAGCGAGAGCGAGTCACAGAGCGAGAGCGTGTCCGAGAGAGTGTCAGAGAGTGAGAGCGTGTCAGAGAGCGAGTGTGTCAGATAGCGAGTGTGTCAGAGAGCGAGAGCGTGTCAGAGAGCGAGAGCGAGTGTGCCAGAGAGTGAGAGCGTGTCAGAGAGCGAGTGTGTCAAAGAGCGAGAGTGTCAGTGAGCGAGAGCATGTCAGAGAGCGAGAGTGTCAGAGCGAGAGCGTGTCAGAGAGCGAGAGCGTGTCAGAGAGCGAGAGTGAGTGTGTCAGAGAGCGAGAGCTTGTCAGAGAGCGAGAGAGTTTGTCAGAGAGCGAGAGTGAGTTTGTCAGAGAGCGAGAGTGAGCGTGTCAGAGAGCGAGAGTGAGCGTGTCAGAGAGCGAGAGTGAGTGTGTCAGAGAGCGAGAGCGTGTCAGAGAGCGAGAGCGAGTGTGCCAGAGAGCGAGAGCGTGTCAGAGAGCGAGAGCGTGTCAGATAGCGAGAGCGTGTCAGAGAGCGAGAGCTTGTCAGAGAGCGAGAGCGTGTCAGAGAGCGAGAGCGTGTCAGAGAGCGAGAGTGAGTGTGTCAGAGAGCGAGAGCTTGTCAGAGAGCGAGAGAGTTTGTCAGAGAGCGAGAGTGAGTGTGTCAGAGAGCGAAAGTGAGCGTGTCAGAGAGCGAGAGTGAGCGTGTCAGACAGCGAGAGTGAGTGTGTCAGAGAGCGAGAGCGTGTCAGAGAGCGAGAGCGAGTGTGCCAGAGAGCGAGAGTGTGTCAGAGAGCGAGAGCGTGTCAGATAGCGAGAGCGTGTCAGAGAGCGAGAGCTTGTCAGAGAGCGAGAGCGTGTCAGAGAGCGAGAGCGTGTCAGAGAGCGAGCGTGTCAAAGAGCGAGAGCGTGTCAGAGAGCGAGAGCGTGTCAGAGAGCGAGAGCGTGTCAGAGAGCCAGAGTGAGTGTGTCAGAGAGCGAGAGCGTGTCAGAGAGCGAGTGTGTCAGAGAGCGAGAGTGTGTCACAGAGCGAGTGCGTCAGAGAGCGAGAGCGTGTCAGAGAGCAAGAGTGTCAGAGAGCGAGAGCGTGTCATAGAGCGAGACCGTGTCACAGAGCGAGAGCGTGTCCGTGTCACAGAGCGAGAGCGTGTCCGAGAGAGAGTGTCAGAGAGCGAGAGCGTGTCAGAGAGCGAGAGCGTGTCAGAGAGCGAGAGTGTGTCAGATAGCGAGTGTGTCAGAGAGCGAGAGCTTGTCAGAGAGCGAGAGCGTGTCAGAGAGCGAGAGCGAGTGTGTCAGAGAGCGAGAGTGCGTCAGAGAGCGAGTGTGTGTCAGAGAGCGAGAGCGTGTCAGAGAGAGAGAGCGTGTCAGAGAGAGAGAGCGTGTCAGAGAGCGAGAGTGTGTCAGAGAGCGAGAGTGAGTGTGTCAGAGAGCGAGATTGTCAGAGACGAAAGCGTGTCAGAGAGCGATTGTGTCAGAGAGCGAGAGCGTGTCAGAGAGCGAGAGCGTGTCAGAGGGCGAGATTGTGTCAGAGAGTGAGAGCGTGTGAGAGAGCGAGAGTGTGTAAGAGAGCGAGAGTGTGTCAGAGAGCGAGAGCGCATCAGAGAGCGAGAGCGTGTCAGAGAGCGAGAGCGTGTCAGAGAGAGCGTGTCAGAGAGCCAGAGCGTGTAAGACAGCGAGAGCGAGTGTGTCAGAGAGCGAGCGTGTCAGAGAGCGAGTGTGTCAGAGAGCGAGAGCGTGTCAGAGAGCGAGTCTGTCAGAGAGCGAGAGCGTGTCAGAGAGTGAGAGCGAGTGTGTCAGAGAGTTAGAGTGTGTCAGAGAGCGAGAGTGAGTGTGTCAGAGAGCGAGATTGTCAGAGACGAAAGCGTGTCAGAGAGCGAGTGTGTCAGAGAGCGAGAGCGCGTCAGAGAGCGAGAGCGCGTCAGAGAGCGAGAGCGTGTCAGAGAGCGAGAGCGTGTCAGGGAGCGAGAGAGTGTCAGGGAGCGAGAGAGTGTCAGAGAGCGAGAGAGTGTCAGAGAGCGAGAGAGTGTCAGAGAGCGAGAGAGTGTCAGAGAGCGAGAGAGTGTCAGAGAGCGAGAGAGTGTCAGAGAGCGAGAGCGTCAGAGAGCGAGCGTGTCAGATAGCGAGTGTGTCAGAGAGCGAGTGCGTCAGAGAGCGAGTGCGTCAGAGAGCGAGAGCGTGTCAAAGAGCGAGAGTGTCAGAGAGCGAGAGTGCCAGAGCGAGAGTGTCAGAGAGCGAGAGTGTCAGAGAGCGAGAGCGTGTCAGAGAGCGAGGGCGAGTGTGTCAGAGAGCGAGAGTGTCAGAGAGCGAGAGCGAGTGTGTCAGAGAGCGAGAGAGTATCAGAGAGCGAGAGCATGTCAGAGAGCGAGAGCGTGTCAGAGAGCGAGAGCGTGTCAGAGAGCGAGAGCGTCAGAGAGCGAGAGTGCGTCAGAGAGAGAGCATGTCAGAGAGCGAGAGCGTGTAAGAGAGCGAGAGTGTCAGAGAGCGAGTGTGTCAGAGAACGAGAGCGTGTCAGAGAGCAAGAGTGTGTCAGAGAGCTAGAGTGAGTGTGTCAGAGAGCGAGAGCGTGTCAGAGAGCGAGGGCGTGTCAGAGAGCAAGAGTGTCAGAGATCGAGAGAGTGTCAGAGCGAGAGCGTGTCAGAGATCGAGAGTGCGTCAGAGAGCGAGAGCGTGTCAGGGAGCGAGAGCGTGTCAGAGAGCGAGAGCGTGTCAGAGAGCGAGAGTGAGCGTGTCAGAGAGCGAGAGTGTCAGAGCGCAAGAGTGTCAGAGAGCGAGAGCGTGTGCGTGAGTGCGAGAGTGTGTCAGGGAGCGAGCGAGTGTGAGAGAGCGAGAGCATGTCAGAGAGCGAGTGTGAGCGTGTCAGAGAGCCAGAGCATGTAAGAGAGTGAGAGCGAGTGTGTCAGAGAGCACGAGTGTGTCAGAGAGCGAGAGCGTGTCAGAGAGCGAGAGCGTGTCAGAGAGCGAGAGCGTCAGAGAGCGAGAGTGTGTCAGAGAGCGAAAGTGTGTCAGAGAGCGAGAGCGTGTCAGAGAGCGAGAGCGTGTCAGAGAGCGATAGCGTGTCAGAGAGCGAGAGCGAGTGTGTCGGAGAGCGAGAGTGTCAGAGAGCGAGAGTGTCAGAGAGCGAGAGTGTCAGAGAGCGAGGGTGTGTCAGAGAGCGAGGGTGTGTCAGAGAGCGAGAGCGAGAGCGTGTCAGAGAGCGAGAGCGTGTCAGAGAGCGAGCGTGTCAGAGAGCGAGAGCGTGTCAGAGAGCGAGAGCGTGTCAGAGAGCGAGTGTGTCAGAGAGCGAGAGCGTGTCAGAGAGCGAGAGCGTGTCAGAGAGCGAGAGCGTGCCAGAGAGCGAGAGTGTGCCAGAGAGCGAGAGCGTGTCAGAGAGTGAGAGCGTGTCAGAGAGCGAGAGTGTGTCAGAGAGCGAGTGTGTCAGAGAATGAGAGCGTGTCAGAGAGCGAGTGTGTCAGAGAGCGAGAGCGTGTCAGAGAGTGAGAGTGAGTGTGTCAGAGAGCGAGAGTGTGTCAGAGAGCGAGAGTGAGTGTGTCAGAGCGAGATTGTCAGAGCGCGAGAGCGTGTCAGAGAGCGAGAGCGTGTCAGAGAGCGAGAGCGTGTCAGAGAGCGCGAGAGTGTCAGAGAGCGAGAGTGAGTGTGTCAGAGAGCGAGAGCGTGTCAGAGAGCGAGAGCGTGTCAGAGAGCGAGAGTGTCAGAGAGCGAGAGCGTGTCAGAGAGCGAGAGCGTGTCAGAGAGCGAGAGCGTGTCAGAGAGCGCGAGAGTGTCAGAGAGCGAGAGTGAGTGTGTCAGAGAGCGAGAGTGTGTCAGAGAGCGAGAGCGTGTCAGAGCGAGTCACAGAGCGAGAGCGTGTCAGAGAGCGAGAGTGTGTCAGAGAGTGAGAGCGTGTCAGAGAGCGAGTGTGTCAGATAGCGAGTGTGTCAGAGAGCGAGTGCGTCAGAGAGCGAGAGCGTGTCAGAGAGCGAGAGCGAGTGTGCCAGAGAGCGAGAGCGTGTCAGAGAGCGAGAGTGTGTCAGAGAGCGAGTGTGTCAGAGAGCGCGAGTGTGTCAGAGAGCGAGTGTGTCAGAGAGCGAGAGCTTGTCAGAGAGCGAGAGCGTGTCAGAGAGCGAGAGCGTGTCAGAGAGCTAGAGTGTCAGTGAGCGAGAGCGTGTCAGAGAGCGAGAGCGTGTCAGAGAGCGAGAGGGAGTGTGTCAGAGAGCGAGAGCTTGTCAGAGAGCGAGAGTGAGTTTGTCAGAGAGCGAGAGTGAGCGTGTAAGAGAGCGAGAGTGAGTGTGTCAGAGAGCGAGAGCATGTCAGAGAGCAAGAGCGAGTCTGTCAGAGAGCGAGTGTGTCAGAGAGCGAGAGCGTGTCAGAGAGCGAGTGTGTCACAGAGCGAGGTTGTCAGAGAGCGAGAGCGTGTCAGAGAGCGAGAGCTTGTCAGAGAGCGAGTGTGTCAGATAGCGAGAGTGTGTCAGAGGGTGAGATTGTGTCAGAGAGTGAGAGTGTGTCAGAGAGCGAGTGTGTCAGAGAACGAGAGTGTGTCAGAGAGCGAGAGTGAGTGCGTCAGAGAGCGAGAGTGTGTCAGAGAGCGAAAGTGTGTCAGAGAGCGAGAGCGTGTCAGAGAGCGAGAGCGTGTCAGAGAGCGAGAGCGTGTCAGAGAGCGAGCATGTCAGAGAGCGATAGCGTGTCAGAGAGCGAGAGCGAGTGTGTCAGAGAGCGAGAGTGTCAGAGAGCGAGAGTGTGTCAGAGAGCGAGAGCGAGAGCGAGAGCGTGTCAGAGAGCGAGAGCGTGTCAGAGAGCGAGTGTGTCAGAGAGCGAGAGCGTGTCAGAGAGCGAGAGCGTGTCAGAGAGCGAGAGCGTGCCAGAGAGCGAGAGCGTGCCAGAGAGCGAGAGCGTGCCAGAGAACGAGAGCGTGTCAGAGAGCGAGTGTGTCAGAGAGCGAGAGCGTGTCAGAGAGTGAGAGTGAGTGTGTCAGAGAGCGAGAGTGAGTGTGTCAGAGCGAGATTGTCAGAGCGCGAGAGCGTGTCAGAGAGCGAGAGCGTGTCAGAGAGCGAGAGCGTGTCAGAGAGCGAGAGTGTCAGAGAGCGAGAGTGTCAGAGAGCGAGAGTGTCAGAGAGCGAGAGCGTGTCAGAGAGCGAGAGCGTGTCAGAGAGCGCGAGAGTGTCAGAGAGCGAGAGTGAGTGTGTCAGAGAGCGAGAGCGTGTCAGAGAGCGAGAGCGTGTCAGAGAGCGAGAGCGTGTCAGAGAGCGAGAGCGTGTCAGAGAGCGCGAGAGTGTCAGAGAGCGAGAGTGAGTGTGTCAGAGAGCGAGAGTGTGTCAGAGAGCGAGAGCGTGTCACAGAGCGAGTCACAGAGCGAGAGCGTGTCAGAGAGCGAGAGCGTGTCACAGAGCGAGAGCGTGTCCGAGAGAGTGTCAGAGAGTGAGAGAGTGTCAGAGAGTGAGAGCGTGTCAGAGAGCAAGAGCGTGTCAGAGAGTGAGAGCGTGTCAGAGAGCGAGTGTGTCAGATAGCGAGTGTGTCAGAGAGCGAGTGCGTCAGAGAGCGAGAGCGTGTCAGAGAGCGAGAGCGAGTGTGCCAGAGAGCGAGAGCGTGTCAGAGAGCGAGAGCGTGTCAGAGAGCGAGAGCGTGTCAGAGAGCGAGTGTGTCAAAGAGCGAGAGTGTCAGTGAGCGAGAGCATGTCAGAGAGCGAGAGTGTCAGAGAGCGAGAGTCTGTCAGAGAGCGAGTGTGTCAGAGCGAGAGCGTGTCAGAGAGCGAGAGCGTGTCAGAGAGCGAGAGTGAGTGTGTCAGAGAGCGAGAGCTTGTCAGAGCGAGAGTGAGTCTGTCAGAGAGCGAGAGTGAGCGTGTCAGAGCGAGAGCGTGTCAGAGAGCGAGCATGTCAGAGAGCGATAGCGTGTCAGAGAGCGAGAGCGAGTGTGCCAGAGAGCGAGAGCGTGTCAGAGAGCGAGAGCGTGTCAGAGAGCGAGAGCATGTCAGAGAGCGAGAGTGTCAGAGAGCGAGAGTCTGTCAGAGAGCGAGTGTGTCAGAGCGAGAGCGTGTCAGAGAGCGAGAGCGTGTCAGAGAGCGAGAGTGAGTGTGTCAGAGAGCGAGAGCTTGTCAGAGCGAGAGTGAGTCTGTCAGAGAGCGAGAGTGAGCGTGTCAGAGCGAGAGCGTGTCAGAGAGCGAGAGCGAGAGCGTGTCAGAGAGCGAGAGCGTGTCAGAGAGCGAGAGCGTGTCAGAGAGCGAGAGTGAGTGTGTCAGAGAGCGAAAGTGTGTCAGAGAGCGAGAGCGTGTCAGAGAGCGAGAGCGTGTCAGAGAGCGAGCATGTCAGAGAGCGATAGCGTGTCAGAGAGCGAGAGCGAGTGTGTCGGAGAGCGAGAGTGTCAGAGAGCGAGAGTGTCAGAGAGCGAGGGTGTGTCAGAGAGCGAGGGTGTGTCAGAGAGCGAGGGTGTGTCAGAGAGCGAGGGTGTGTCAGAGAGCGAGGGTGTGTCAGAGAGCGAGGGTGTGTCAGAGAGCGAGAGCGAGAGCGTGTCAGAGAGCGAGAGCGTGTCAGAGAGCGAGAGCGTGTCAGAGAGCGAGAGCGTGTCAGAGAGCGAGAGCGTGCCAGAGAGCGAGAGCGTGCCAGAGAGCGAGAGTGTGCCAGAGAGCGAGAGCGTGTCAGAGAGCGAGAGCGTGTCAGAGAGCGAGAGCGCGTCAGAGAGCGAGTGTGTCAGAGAATGAGAGCGTGTCAGAGAGCGAGTGTGTCAGAGAGCGAGAGCGTGTCAGAGAGTGAGAGTGAGTGTGTCAGAGAGCGAGAGTGTGTCAGAGAGCGAGAGTGAGTGTGTCAGAGCGAGATTGTCAGAGCGCGAGAGCGTGTCAGAGCGCAAGAGCGTGTCAGAGAGCGAGAGCGTGTCAGAGAGCGAGAGCGTGTCAGAGAGCGAGAGTGAGTGTGTCAGAGAGCGAGAGCGTGTCAGAGAGCGAGAGCGTGTCAGAGAGCGAGAGTGTCAGAGAGCGAGAGCGTGTCAGAGAGCGAGAGCGTGTCACAGAGCGAGTCACAGAGTGAGAGCGTGTCAGAGAGCAAGAGCGTGTCAGAGAGTGAGAGCGTGTCAGAGAGCGAGTGTGTCAGATAGCGAGTGCGTCAGAGAGCGAGAGCGTGTCAGAGAGCGAGAGCGAGTGTGCCAGAGAGCGAGAGCGTGTCAGAGAGCGAGAGCGTGTCAGAGAGCGAGAGCGTGTCAGAGAGCGAGAGCGTGTCAGAGAGCGAGTGTGTCAAAGAGCGAGAGTGTCAGTGAGCGAGAGCATGTCAGAGAGCGAGAGTCTGTCAGAGAGCGAGTGTGTCAGAGCGAGAGCGTGTCAGAGCGAGAGCGTGTCAGAGAGCGAGAGCGTGTCAGAGAGCGAGAGTGAGTGTGTCAGAGAGCGAGAGCTTGTCAGAGAGCGAGAGAGTTTGTCAGAGAGCGAGAGTGAGTTTGTCAGAGAGCGAGAGTGAGTGTGTCAGAGAGCGAGAGTGAGCGTGTCAGTGAGCGAGAGCGTGTCAGAGAGCGAGAGCGAGTGTGCCAGAGAGCGAGAGTGTGTCAGAGAGCGAGAGTGTCAGAGAGCGAGAGCGTGTCAGAGAGCGAGAGCTTGTCAGAGAGCGAGAGCTTGTCAGAGAGCGAGAGCGTGTCAGAGAGCGAGAGCGTGTCAGAGAGCGAGAGCGTGTCAGAGAGCGAGAGTGAGTGTGTCAGAGAGCGAGAGCATGTCAGAGAGCGAGAGCATGTCAGAGAGCGAGTGTGTCAGAGAGCGAGAGTGTGTCACAGAGCGAGTGCGTCAGAGAGCGAGAGCGTGTCAGAGAGCAAGAGTGTCAGAGAGCGAGAGTGTGTCAGAGAGCGAGAGCGTGTCAGAGAGCGAGAGCGTGTCATAGAGCGAGAGCGTGTCAAAGAGCGAGAGCGTGTCAGAGAGCGAGAGCTTGTCAGAGAGCGAGAGCGTGTCAGAGAGCGAGAGTGTGTCAGAGAGCGAGTGTGTCAGAGAGCGAGAGCTTGTCAGAGAGCGAGAGCGTGTCAGAGAGCGAGAGTGTCAGAGAGCGAGAGCGTGTCAGTGAGCGAGAGCGTGTCAGAGCGAGAGCGTGTCAGAGAGCGAGAGTGAGTGTGTCAGAGAGCGAGAGCTTGTCAGAGAGCGAGAGTGAGTTTGTCAGAGAGCGAGAGTGAGCGTGTAAGAGAGCGAGAGTGAGTGTGTCAGAGAGCGAGTGTGTCAGAGAGCGAGAGCATGTCAGAGAGCAAGAGCGAGTGTGTCAGAGAGCGAGTGTGTCAGAGAACGAGAGTGTGTCAGAGAGCGAGAGCATGTCAGAGAGCGAGAGCGTGTCAGAGAGCGAGAGCGTGTCAGAGAGCGAGTGTGTCAGAGAGCGAGAGTGAGCGTGTCAGAGATCGAGAGCGTGTCAGAGAGCGAGTGTGCCAGAGCGAGAGCGTGTCAGAGAGCGAGAGTGTGTCAGAGAGCGAGAGCGTGAGAGCGAGTGCGTCAGAGAGCGAGAGTGTGTCAGAGAGCCAGAGCGTGTCAGAGAGCGAGAGCGAGTGTGTCAGAGAGCGAGTGTGTCAGAGAGCGAGAGTGTGTCAGAGAGCGAGAGCGTGTCAGAGAGCGAGTGTGTCAGAGCGAGAGCGTGTCAGAGAGCTAGCGTGTCAGAGAGCGAGAGTGTGTCAGATAGCGAGAGCGTGTGTGTCAGAGAGCGAGTGTGTCAGAGAGCGAGCGTGTCAGAGAGCGAGAGTGTGTCAGAGAGCGAGAGTGTGCCAGAGAGCGAGAGTGTGTCAGAGAGCGAGAGTGTGTCAGAGAGCGAGAGCGTGTCACAAGAGCGAGAGTGTCAGAGAGCGAGTGTGTCAGAGAGCGAGAGCGTGTCAGAACGAGAGCGTGTCAGAGAGCGAGAGCGTGTCAGAGAGCGAGAGCGTGTGTGTCAGAGAGCGAGTGTGTCAGAGAGCGAGTGTGTCAGAGAGCGAGTGTGTCAGAGTGAGTGTGTCAGAGAGCGAGAGTGTGTCAGAGAGCGAGAGCGTGTCACAAGAGCGAGAGTGTCAGAGAGCGAGAGCGTGTCAGAGAGCGAGAGCGTGTCAGAGCGAGAGCGTGTCAGAGCGAGAGCGTGTCAGAGCGAGAGCGTGTCAGAGAGCGAGAGCGTGTCAGAGAGCGAGAGTGGCAGATAGCGAGAGTGGCAGAGAGCGAGAGCGTGTCAGAGCGAGAGCGTGTCAGAGAGCGAGAGCGTGTCAGAGAGCGAGAGCGTGTCAGAGAGTGAGAGCGTGTCAGAGAGTGAGAGCGTGTCAGAGAGCGAGTGTGTCAGAAAGCGAGTGTGTCAGAAAGCGAGTGTGTCAGAGTGAGTGTGTCAGAGAGTGAGAGTGTGTCAGAGAGCGAGAGCGAGAGTGTCAGAGAGCGAGAGTTTCAGAGAGCGAGAGCGTGTCATAGAGCGAGAGTGTGTCAGAGTGAGAGTGTGTCAGAGAGCGAGAGCGAGTGTGTCAGAGAGTGAGAGCGTGTCAGAGAGTGAGAGCGTGTCAGAGAGCGAGTGTGTCAGAGAGCGAGTGTGTCAGAGTGAGTGTGTCAGAGAGCGAGAGTGTGTCAGAGAGCGAGAGCGTGTCAGAGAGCGAGAGTTTCAGAGAGCCAGAGCGTGTCAGAGAGCGAGTGTGTCAGTGAGAGTGTGTCAGAGAGCGAGAGCGTGTCAGAGAGCGAGAGCGTGTCCGAGAGAGAGTGTGTCTGAGAGAGAGAGAGTGTGTCTGAGAGAGAGTGAGAGAGAGAGTGTGTCTGAGAGAGAGAGTGTGTGTGAGAGAGAGAGTGTGTGTGTCTGAGAGAGTGTGTGAGAGAGAGAGTGTGTCTGTGAGAGAGAGAGAGTGTCTGAGAGAGAGTGTGTCTGAGAGAGAGTGTCTGAGAGAGAGTGAGTGTGTCTGAGAGAGAGTGAGTGTGTCTGAGAGAGAGTGAGTGTCTGAGAGAGAGAGAGAGAGTGAGTGTGTCTGAGAGAGAGAGTGTCTGAGAGAGAGAGTCTGAGAGAGAGAGAGTGTGTCTGAGAGAGAGAGAGCGTGTCTGAGAGAGAGAGAGAGTGTGTCTGAGAGAGAGAATGTGTCTGAGAGAGAGAGTGTGTCTGAGAGAGTGTGTGTCTGAGAGAGAGTGTGTCTGAGAGAGAGAGAGAGAGAGAGAGTGTGTGTCTGAGAGAGAGCGTGTGTCTGAGAGAGAGTGTGTCAGAGAGAGAGTGTGTCTGAGAGAGAGAGTGTGTCTGAGAGAGAGTGTGTGTCTGAGAGAGAGTGTGTCTGAGAGAGAGAGTGTCTGAGAGAGAGAGTGTCTGAGAGAGAGAGTGAGTCTGAGAGAGAGCGTGTGTCTGAGAGAGTGTGTCTGAGAGAGAGAGAGTGTCTGAGAGAGAGAGAGAGAGAGAGAGTGTGTCTGAGAGAGAGAGAGAGAGAGAGAGTGTGTCTGAGAGAGAGTGTCTGAGAGAGAGAGAGAGAGCGTCTGAGAGAGAGAGAGAGTGTGTCAGAGAGAGAGAGACTGTGTCTGAGAGAGAGTGTGTCTGAGAGAGAGACGTGTGTCTGAGAGAGTGTCAGAGAGAGAGAGTGTGTCTGAAAGAGAGTGTCAGAGAGAGTGTGTGTGTCTGAGAGAGTGTGTCTGAGAGAGAGAGAGTGTGTCAGAGAGAGAGAGAGAGTGTCTGAGAGCGAGAGCGTGTCAGAGAGCGAGAGTGTCAGAGAGCGAGTGTCAGACAGCGAGAGCGTGTCAGAGAGCGAGAGTGTCAGAGAGCGAGAGTGTCAGAGAGCAAGAGCGTGTCAGAGAGCAAGAGCGTGTCAGAGAGCGAGAGTGAGTGTGTCAGGGAGCGAGAGTGTGTCAGAGAGCGAGAGCGTGTCAGAGAGCGAGTGTGTCAGAGAGCGAGAGTGTGTCAGAGAGCGAGTGTGTCAGAGTGAGTGTCAGAGAGCGAGAGTGTGTCAGCGAGCGAGAGTGTCAGAGAGCGAGAGCGTGTCAGAGAGCGAGAGCATGTCAGAGAGCGAGAGCATGTCAGAGAGAGAGAGAGTGTGTCAGGGAGAGAGAGTGTGTCTGAGAGAGAGAGAGAGTGTGTCTGAGAGAGAGAGAGTGTGTCAGAGAGAGAGTGTGTCTGAGAGAGAGAGAGTGTGTCAGGGAGAGAGAGTGTGTCTGAGAGAGAGAGAGAGTGTGTGTCTGAGAGAGAGAGAGAGTGTGTCTGAGAGAGAGAGAGAGAGTGTGTCTGAGAGAGAGAGAGTGTGTCAGAGAGAGAGTGTGTCTGAGAGAGAGAGAGTGTGTCAGGGAGAGAGAGTGTGTCTGAGAGAGAGAGAGAGAGTGTGTGTCAGAGAGAGAGAGAGTGTGTCTGAGAGAGAGAGAGTGTGTCAGAGAGAGAGTGTGTCTGAGAGAGAGAGAGTGTGTCTGAGAGAGAGTGTGTCTGAGAGAGAGTGTGTCTGAGAGAGAATGTGTGAGAGAGAGAGAGTCTGAGAGAGAGAGAGTGTGTGAGAGAGAGAGAGTGTGAGAGAGAGGGTGTCTGAGAGAGAGAGAGTGTCTGAGAGAGTGTCTGAGAAAGAGAGTGTCTGAGAGAGAGAGAGTGTGTCAGAGAGAGAGTGTCTGAGAGAGTGTCTGAGAGAGAGAGTGTGTCAGAGAGAGAGTGTCAGAGAGAGAGTGTCTGAGAGAGTGTCTGAGAGAGAGAGAGTGTGTCAGAGAGAGAGTGTCTGAGAGAGAGAGAGTGTGTCAGAGAGTGTGTCAGAGAGAGAGTGTGTCTGAGAGAGAGTGAGTGTGTCAGAGAGAGAGAGTGTGTCTGAGAGAGAGAGAGTGAGTGTGTCTGACAGAGAGAGAGTGTGTCTGAGAGAGAGAGTGTGTCTGAGAGAGTGTGTCTGAGAGAGAGAGAGTGTGTCTGAGAGAGAGAGTGTGTCTGAGAGAGTGTGTCTGAGAGAGAGAGAGTGTGTCTGAGAGAGAGAGAGTGTGTCTGAGAGAGAGTGTGTCAGAGAGAGTGTATCAGAGAGAGAGTGTGTCAGAGAGTGTCAGAGAGAGTGTGTGTCTGAGAGAGAGTGTGTCAGAGAGTGTATCAGAGAGTGTGTCAGAGAGAGTGTGTCAGAGAGAGTGTGTGTCTGAGAGAGAGTGTCAGAGAGTGTGTCAGAGAGTGTGTCTGAGAGAGAGTGTGTCAGAGAGTGTGTCTGAGAGAGAGTGTGTCAGAGAGAGTGTGTGTCTGAGAGAGTGTGTGTCTGAGAGAGAGTGTGTCAGAGAGTGTGTCAGAGAGAGTGTGTCTGAGAGAGAGTGTGTCTGAGAGAGAGTGTGTCTGAGAGAGAGTGTGTCTGAGAGAGAGAGTGTGTCTGAGAGAGAGAGTGTGTCTGAGAGAGAGAGTGTGTGTCTGAGAGAGAGAGAGAGAGAGAGAGAGTGTCTGAGAGAGAGAGAGAGAGAGAGAGAGAGAGAGTGTCTGAGAGAGAGAGTGTGTCTGAGAGAGAGGGAGAGAGAGAGAGTGTCTGAGAGAGAGAGTGTGTCTGAGAGAGAGAGAGTGTGTGTCAGAGAGAGAGAGAGAGAGAGTGTCTGAGAGAGAGAGACAGAGAGAGAGTGTCTGAGAGAGAGAGTGTGTCTGAGAGAGAGGGAGAGAGAGAGAGTGTCTGAGAGAGTGTCAGAGAGAGTGTGTCAGAGAGAGAGAGTGTCTGAGAGAGAGAGTGTGTCTGAGAGAGAGAGAGAGAGAGAGAGTGTGTCTGAGAGAGAGAGAGACAGAGTGTGTCTGAGAGAGAGAGAGAGTGTCTGAGAGAGAGTGTGTCTGAGAGAGAGAGTGTCTGAGAGAGAGAGAGAGTGTGTGTGTTTGTGAGAGAGTGTGTCTGATAGTGTGTCAGAGAGAGTGTCAGAGAGAGAGTGTCTGAGTGTGTGAGAGAGAGAGTGTGTCTGAGAGAGAGAGAGACAGAGTGTGTCTGAGAGAGAGAGAGAGAGTGTGTCTGAGAGAGAGAGTGTGTCTGAGAGAGAGAGTGTGTGTGTCTGTGAGAGTGTGTCAGAGAGAGAGAGTGTGTGAGAGAGAGAGTGTGTGAGAGAGAGTGTCTGAGAGAGAGAGAGTGTGTGAGAGAGAGAGTGTCTGAGAGAGAGTGTGTGAGAGAGAGAGAGTGCGTCTGAGAGAGAGTGTGTGAGAGAGAGTGTCAGAGAGAGTGTGTCTGAGAGAGAGTGTCTGAGAGAGTGTCTGAGAGAGAGTGTCTGAGAGAGAGTGTCTGAGAGAGTGTCTGAGAGAGAGAGAGAGAGAGTGTCAGAGAGAGAGAGTGTGTCTGAAAGAGAGTGTGTCTGAGAGAGAGAGAGTGTGTGTGAGAGGGAGAGTGTGTCTGCGAGAGTGTGTGTCAGAGAGAGTGTGTCTGAGAGAGAGAGAGTGTGTCTGAGAGCGTGTGTCTGAGAGAGAGAGTGTGTCTGAGAGAGAGTGTCTGAGAGAGAGTGTGTCTGAGAGAGAGAGAGAGAGTGTGTCTGAGAGAGAGTGTGTCTGAGAGAGAGAGTGTGTCTGAGAGAGTGTGTCTGAGAGAGAGAGTGTGTCTGAGAGAGAGAGAGAGAGTGTCTGAGAGAGAGAGAGAGAGAGAGAGAGAGAGTGTCTGAGAGAGAGAGTGTGTCTGAGAGAGAGTGTGTCTGAGAGAGAGAGTGTGTCTGAGAGAGAGAGTGTCTGAGAGAGAGAGAGTGTGTGTCAGAGAGAGAGAGTGTGTCTGAGAGAGTGTGTCTGAGAGAGAGTGAGAGAGTGTCAGAGAGTGAGAGAGTGTCAGAGAGTGAGAGAGTGTCACAGAGCGAGTGCGTCAGAGAGCGAGAGAGTGTCAGAGAGCGAGAGCTTGTCAGAGAGCGAGTGTGTCAGATAGCGAGAGCGTGTCAGAGAGCGAGAGCGTGTCAGAGAGCGAGTGTGTCAGAGAGCGAGAGTGTGCCAGAGAGCGAGAGCGAGTGTGTCAAAGAGCGAGAGCGTGTCAGAGAGCGCGAGAGTGTGTCAGAGAGCAAGAGTGTCAGAGAGTGAGAGCGTGTCAGAGAGTGAGAGCTTGTCAGAGAGCGAGTGTGTCAGAGCGAGAGCGTGTCAGAGAGCGAGAGTGCGTCAGAGAGCGAGAGTGCGTCAGAGAGCGAGTGTGTCTCAGAGCGAGTGTGTTTCAGAGAGAGAGCGTGTCAGAGAGAGAGAGCGTGTCAGAGAGCGAGAGTGTGTCAGAGAGCCAGAGCGTGTAAGACAGCGAGAGCGAGTGTGTCATAGAGCGAGTGTGTCAGAGAGCGACTGTGTCAGAGCGCGAGAGCGTGAGCGTGTCAGAGAGCGAGAGCGTGTCAGAGAGCGAGAGCGCGTCAGAGAGCGAGAGTGAGTGTGTCAGAGAGCGAGAGCGTCAGAGAGCGAGAGTGTGTCAGAGAGCGAGAGCGTGTCAGAGAGCGAGAGCGTGTCAGAGAGCGAGAGCGTGTCAGAGAGCGAGAGCGTGTCAGAGAGCGAGTGCGTCAGAGAGCGCGAGCGTCAGAGAGCGAGAGCGTCAGAGAGCGAGAGCGTCAGAGAGCGAGAGCGTCAGAGAGCGAGAGCGTCAGAGAGCGAGTGTGTCAGAGCGACTGTGTCAGAGCGCGAGAGCGTGTCAGAGAGCGAGAGCGTGTCAGAGAGCGAGAGCGTGTCAGAGAGCGAGAGCGCGTCAGAGAGCGAGAGTGTCAGTGAGCGAGAGCGTGTCAGAGAGTGAGAGTGTCAGAGAGCGAGAGTCTGTCAGAGATCGAGAGCGTGTCAGAGAGCGAGTGTGTCAGAGCGAGAGCGTGTCAGTGAGCGAGAGCGTGTCAGAGAGCGAGAGTGAGTGTGTCAGAGAGCGAGAGCTTGTCAGAGAGCGAGAGTGAGTGTGTCAAAGAGCGAGAGTGAGTTTGTCAGAGAGCGAGAGTCAGCGTGTCAGAGAGCGAGAGTGAGTGTGTCAGAGAGCCAGAGCGTGTAAGAGAGCGAGAGCGAGTGTGTCAGAGAGCGAGAGTGTCAGAGAGCGAGATTGTCAGAGAGCGAGAGCGTGTCAGAGAGCGAGAGCGTGTCAGAGGGCGAGATTGTGTCAGAGAGCGAGAGCGTGTGAGAGAGCGAGAGTGTCAGAGAGCGAGAGAGAGTGTCAGAGAGCGAGAGCGTGTCAGAGAGCGCGAGCGTCAGAGAGCGCGAGCGTCAGAGAGCGCGAGCGTCAGAGAGCGCGAGCGTCAGAGAGCGCGAGCGTCAGAGAGCGCGAGCGTCAGAGAGCGAGTGCGTCAGAGAGCGAGTGCGTCAGAGAGCGAGTGCGTCAGAGAGCGAGTGCGTCAGAGAGCGAGTGCGTCAGAGAGCGAGTGCGTCAGAGAGCGAGTGCGTCAGAGAGCGAGTGCGTCAGAGAGCGAGTGCGTCAGAGAGCGAGTGCGTCAGAGAGCGAGTGCGTCAGAGAGCGCGAGCGTCAGAGAGCGCGAGCGTCAGAGAGCGAGAGCGTCAGAGAGCGCGAGCGTCAGAGAGCGAGAGAGCGTCAGAGAGCGAGAGAGTGTCAGAGAGCGAGAGCGTGTCAGAGAGCGAGAGCGTGTCAGAGCGAGAGCGTGTCAGAGAGCGAGTGCGTCAGAGAGCGAGAGCGTCAGAGAGCGAGAGCGTCAGAGAGCGAGAGCGTCAGAGAGCGAGAGTGTGTCAGAGCGAGAGCGCGTCAGAGAGTGAGAGTGCGTCAGACAGCGAGAGAGTGTCAGAGAGCGAGAGCGTGTCAGAGAGCGAGCGTGTCAGAGAGCGAGCGTGTCAGAGAGCGAGAGCGTGTCAGAGAGAGAGAGTGTGTGAGAGAGAGAGAGTGTGTCTGAGAGAGTGTGTGTCTGAGAGAGAGAGTGTGTCTGAGAGAGAGAGAGTGTGTGAGAGAGAGAGAGTGTGTGAGAGAGAGAGAGTGTGTGAGAGAGAGAGAGAGAGAGAGAGAGGGTGTCTGAGAGAGAGTGTCTGAGAGTGTGTCTGAGAGAGAAAGAGTGTATCAGAGAGAGAGTGTGTCAGAGAGAGTGTGTGTGTGTGAGAGAGAGTGTGTCAGAGAGTGTGTCAGAGAGTGTGTCAGAGAGTGTGTCAGAGAGAGTGTGTGTCTGAGAGAGTGTGTCTGAGAGAGAATGTGTGAGAGAGAGAGTGTGTCAGAGAGTGTGTCAGAGAGAGTGTGTGTCTGAGAGAGAAAGAGTGTGTCAGAGAGAGGGAGAGAGTGTCTGAGAGAGAGTGTGTCTGAGAGAGAGAGTGTGTCTGAGAGAGAGAGTGTGTCTGAGAGAGAGTGTCTGAGAGAGAGAGTGAGTCTGAGAGAGAGGGAGAGAGAGAGTGTCTGAGAGAGTGTCAGAGAGAGTGTCTGAGAGAGAGAGTGTGTCTGAGAGAGAGAGAGACAGAGTGTGTCTGAGAGAGAGAGAGAGAGAGAGAGAGAGAGAGAGTGTGTCTGAGAGAGAGAGTGTGTCTGAGAGAGAGTGTGTCTGAGAGAGAGAGAGAGAGTGTCTGAGAGAGTGTGTCTGAGAGAGAGTGTGTGAGAGAGAGAGTGTCTGAGAGAGAGAGAGAGTGTCTGAGAGAGTGTGTCTGAGAGAGAGTGTGTGAGAGAGAGAGTGTCTGAGAGAGAGAGAGTGTGTGAGAGAGAGAGAGTGTGTCTGAGAGAGAGTGTGTGAGAGAGAGAGTGTCTGAGAGAGAGAGAGTGTGTGAGAGAGAGAGAGTGTGTCTGAGAGAGAGAGTGTGTCTGAGAGAGAGTGTGTGAGAGAGTGTCAGAGAGAGTGTGTCTGAGAGAGAGTGTCTGAGAGAGGGAGAGAGAGTGTGTCTGAGAGAGAGAGAGTGTGTCTGAGAGAGAGAGTGTGTGTGAGAGGGAGAGTGTGTCTGAGAGAGTGTGTGTCAGAGAGAGTGTGTCTGAGAGAGAGTGTGTCTGAGAGAGAGAGAGAGTGTGTGTCTGAGAGAGTGTGTGTCTGAGAGAGTGTGTCTGAGAGAGAGAGTGTGTCTGAGAGAGAGTGTGTGTCTGAGAGAGAGTGTGTGTCTGAGAGAGAGAGAGAGAGTGTGTCAGAGAGAGAGAGAGAGAGAGAGTGTGTCTGAGAGGGAGTGTGTGTGTCAGAGAGAGAGAGTGTGTCTGAGAGAGAGAGAGAGACATGTGTCTGAGAGAGTGTGTCTGAGAGAGAGTGAGAGAGTGTCAGAGAGTGAGAGAGTGTCAGAGAGAGAGTGTGTCTGAGAGAGTGTTTCAGAGAGCGAGAGCGTGTCACAGAGCGAGTGCGTCAGAGAGCGAGAGCATGTCAGAGAGCAAGAGTGTCAGAGAGCGAGATTGTCAGAGAGCGAGAGCGTGTCAGAGAGCGAGATTGTCAGAGAGCGAGAGCGTGTCAGAGAGCGAGAGTGTCAGAGCGAGAGCGTGTCAGAGAGCGAGAGCGTGACAGAGAGCGAGTGTGTCAGAGAGCGAGAGTGTGTCAGAGAGCGAGAGTGTGCCAGAGAGCGAAAGCGAGTGTGTCAAAGAGCGAGAGCGTGTCAGAGAGCGCGAGCGTGTCAGAGAGCGCGAGAGTGTGTCAGAGAGCAAGAGTTTGTCAGAGAGCGAGAGCTTGTCAGAGAGCGAGTGTCTCAGAGCGAGTGTGTTTCAGAGAGAGCGTGTGTCAGAGAGAGCGTCAGAGAGAGAGAGCGTGTCAGAGAGCGAGAGTGTGTCAGAGAGCGAGAGTGAGTGTGTCAGAGCGCGAGAGCGTGTCAGACAGCGAGAGCGTGTCAGAGAGCGAGAGTGTCAGAGAGCGAGAGCTTGTCAGAGAGCGAGAGCGTGTCAGAGAGCGAGAGCGTGTCAGAGAGCGAGCGTGTCAGAGAGCGAGAGCGTGTCAGAGAGCGAGAGCGTGTCAGAGAGCGAGAGTGCGTCAGAGAGCAAGAGCGTGTCAGAGAGCGAGAGCGTGTCTGAGAGCGTGTGTCTGAGAGAGAGAGTGTGTCTGAGAGAGAGAGTGTGTCAGAGAGAGAGTGTGTCTGAGAGAGAGAGTGTGTGTCAGAGAGAGAGAGAGTGTGTCTGAGAGAGAGAGAGAGAGAGAGAGTGTGTCTGAGATAGAGTGTGTCTGAGAGAGAGAGAGAGAGAGAGAGAGTGTGTCAGAGAGAGAGAGAGAGTGTGTCTGAGAGAGAGTGTCTGAGAGAGAGAGTGTGTCTGAGAGAGAGAGAGAGAGTGTGTCTGAGAGAGAGAGAGTGTGTCTGAGAGAGAGAGAGAGTGTGTCTGAGAGTGTGTCTGAGAGAGAGAGTGTCTGAGAGAGAGAGTGTGTGTCAGAGAGAGAGAGAGTGTGTCTGAGAGAGAGAGAGAGAGAGAGAGTGTGTGTCTGAGATAGAGTGTGTCTGAGAGAGAGAGAGAGAGAGAGAGTGTGTCAGAGAGAGAGAGAGAGAGAGAGTGTGTCTGAGAGAGAGTGTCTGAGAGAGTGTGTCTGAGAGAGAGAGAGAGAGTGTGTCTGAGAGAGAGAGTGTGTCTGAGAGAGAGTGTGTCTGAGAGAGAGTGTGTCTGAGAGAGAGAGTGTGTCTGAGAGAGAGAGAGAGAGAGAGTGTGTCTGAGAGAGAGAGAGAGAGAGAGTGTGTCTGAGAGAGTGTGTCTGAGAGAGAGAGTGTGTCTGAGAGAGAGAGAGAGAGTGTGTCTGAGAGAGTGTGTCAGAGAGAGTGTGTCTGAGAGAGAGTGTGTCTGAGAGAGAGAGTGTGTCTGAGAGAGTGTCTGAGAGAGAGAGTGTGTCTGAGAGAGTGTGTCTGAGAGAGAGAGTGTGTCTGAGAGAGAGAGTGTGTGTCAGAGAGAGAGAGAGTGTGTCTGAGAGAGAGAGAGAGAGAGAGAGTGTGTCTGAGAGAGAGAGAGAGAGTGTGTCAGAGAGAGTGTGTCTGAGAGAGAGTGTCTGAGAGAGAGAGTGTGTCTGAGAGAGAGAGAGAGAGTGTGTCTGAGAGAGTGTGTCTGAGAGAGAGTGTGTCTGAGATAGAGTGTGTCTGAGAGAGAGAGAGTGTGTCAGAGAGAGTGTGTCTGAGAGAGTGTCAGAGAGAGAGAGTGTGTCTGAGAGAGTGTGTCTGAGAGAGAGTGAGAGAGTGTCAGAGAGAGAGTGTGTCTGAGAGAGAGAGTGTTTCAGAGAGCGAGAGCGTGTCACAGAGCGAGTGCGTCAGAGAGCGAGAGCGTGTCAGAGAGCAAGAGTGTCAGAGAGCGAGAGTGTGTCAGATAGCGAGAGCGTGTCAGAGAGCGAGAGTGTCAGAGAGCGAGAGCGTGACAGAGAGCGAGTGTGTCAGAGAGCGAGAGTGTGTCAGAGAGCGAGAGTGTCAGAGAGCGAGAGTGTCAGAGCGAGAGCGTGTCAGAGAGCGAGAGTGTGTCAGAGAGCGAGAGTGTGCCAGAGGGCGAGAGCGAGTGTGTCAAAGAGCGAGAGCGTGTCAGAGAGCGCGAGCGTGTCAGAGAGCGCGAGTGTGTCAGAGAGCGAGAGTGAGTGTGTCAGAGCGCGAGAGCGTGTCAGAGAGCGAGAGTGTCAGAGAGCGAGAGCGTGTCAGAGAGCGAGAGCGTGTCAGAGAGGGAGAGCGTGTCAGAGAGCGAGAGCGTGTCAGAGAGCGAGAGCGTGTCAGAGAGCGAGTGTCAGAGAGCGAGAGCGGGTCAGAGAGCGAGAGTGCGTCAGAGAGCAAGTGTGTGTCAGAGAGAGAGAGCGTGTCAGAGAGCGAGAGCGTGTCAGAGAGCGAGAGCGTGTCAGAGAGCGAGAGCGTGTCAGAGAGCGAGAGCGTGTCAGAGAGCGAGAGCGTGTCAGAGAGCGAGAGCGTGTCAGAGAGCGAGAGCGTGTCAGAGAGCGCGAGAGTGTCAGAGAGCGAGAGCGTGTCACAGAGCGAGTGCGTCAGAGAGCGAGAGCGTGTCAGAGAGCGAGAGTGTCAGAGAGCGAGAGTGTGTCAGAGAGCGAGAGCGTGTCAGAGAGCGAGAGCGTGTCAGAGAGCGAGAGCGTGTCACAGAGCGAGAGCGTGTCACAGAGCGAGAGCGTGTCACAGAGCGAGAGCGTGTCACAGAGCGAGAGCGTGTCACAGAGCGAGAGCGTGTCACAGAGCGAGAGCGTGTCACAGAGCGAGAGCGTGTCACAGAGTGAGAGCGTGTCACAGAGCGAGAGCGTGTCACAGAGCGAGAGCGTGTCCGAGAAAGTGTCAGAGAGCGAGAGCGTGTCTGAGAGCGTGTGTCTGAGAGAGTGTGTCTGAGAGAGAGAGTGTGTCTGAGAGAGAGAGAGTGTGTCTGAGAGAGAGTGTGTCTGAGAGAGAGAGAGTGTGTCAGAGAGTGTGTGTCTGAGAGAATGTGTCTGAGAGAGAGAGTGTGTCTGAGAGAGAGAGAGAGAGAGTGTGTCTGAGAGAGAGGGTGTCTGAGAGAGAGTGTGTCTGAGAGAGAGAGTGTGTCTGAGAGAGAGTGTGTGTCAGAGAGAGAGAGTGTGTCTGAGAGAGAGAGAGAGAGAGAGAGACATGTGTCTGAGAGAGTGTCAGAGAGAGAGAGTGTGTCTGAGAGAGTGTGTCTGAGAGAGAGTGAGAGAGTGTCAGAGAGTGTCAGAGAGAGTGTGTCTGAGAGAGAGAGTGTTTCAGAGAGCGAGAGCGTGTCACAGAGCGAGTGCGTCAGAGAGCGAGAGCGTGTCAGAGAGCAAGAGTGTCAGAGAGCGAGAGCGTGTCAGAGAGCGAGAGCTTGTCAGAGAGCGAGTGTGTCAGATAGCGAGAGCGTGTCAGAGAGCGAGAGTGTCAGAGCGAGAGCGTGTCAGAGAGCGAGAGCGTGACAGAGAGCGAGTGTGTCAGAGAGCGAGAGTGTGTCAGAGAGCGAGTGCATCAGAGAGCGAGAGCGTGTCAGAGAGCGAGAGTGAGTGTGTCAGAGAGCGAGAGTGTGTCAGAGAGCGAGAGCGTGTCAGAGAGCGAGAGTGTCAGAGAGCGAGAGTCTGTCAGAGATCGAGAGCGTGTCAGAGAGCGAGTGTGTCAGAGCGAGAGCGTGTCAGTGAGCGAGAGCGTGTCAGAGAGCGAGAGTGAGTGTGTCAGAGAGCGAGAGCTTGTCAGAGAGCGAGAGTGAGCGTGTCAGAGAGCGAGAGTGAGTGTGTCAGAGAGCCAGAGCCTGTAAGAGAGCGAGAGCGAGTGTGTCAGAGAGCGAGTGTGTCAGAGAACGAGAGCGTGTCAGAGAGCGAGTGTGTCAGAGAGCGAGAGCATGTCAGAGAGCGAGTGTGTCAGAGAGCGAGAGCGCGTCAGAGAGCGAGAGCGTCAGAGAGCGAGATTGTCAGAGAGCGAGTGTCAGAAAGCGAGATTGTGTCAGAGAGTGAGAGCGTGTGAGAGAGCGAGAGTGTCAGAGAGCGAGAGAGAGTGTCAGAGAGCGAGAGCGTGTCAGAGAGCGCGAGCGTGAGCGTCAGAGAGCGCGAGCGTGTCAGAGAGCAAGAGTGTCAGAGATCGAGAGAGTGTCAGAGCGAGAGCGTGTCAGAGCGAGAGCGTGTCAGAGCGAGAGCGTGTCAGAGCGAGAGCGTGTCAGAGAGCGAGAGTGCGTCAGAGAGCAAGTGTGTGTCAGAGAGAGAGCGTGTCAGAGAGCGAGAGCGTGTCAGAGAGCGAGAGCGTGTCAGAGAGCGAGAGCGTGTCAGAGAGCGAGTGTGTCAGAGAGCGAGAGAGTGTCAGAGAGCGAGAGTGAGTGTGTCAGAGAGCGAGAGTGAGCGTGTCAGAGAGCGAGAGTGTCAGAGCGCAAGACTGTCAGAGAGCGAGAGCGTGTCAGAGAGCGAGAGTGTGTCAGGGAGCGAGCGAGTGTCAGAGAGCGAGAGCATGTCAGAGAGCGAGTGTGAGCGTGTCAGAGAGCCAGAGCATGTAAGAGAGCGAGAGCGAGTGTGTCAGAGAGCGCGAGTGTGTCAGAGAGCGAGAGCGTGTCAGAGAGCGAGTGTGTCAGAGAGCGAGAGCGTCAGAGAGCGAGAGTGTGTCAGAGAGCGAAAGTGTGTCAGAGAGCGAGAGCGTGTCAGAGAGCGAGCATGTCAGAGAGCGATAGCGTGTCAGAGAGCGAGAGCGATAGTGTCGGAGAGCGAGAGTGTCAGAGAGCGAGAGTGTCAGAGAGCGAGAGTGTCAGAGAGCGAGGGTGTGTCAGAGAGCGAGGGTGTGTCAGAGAGCGAGGGTGTGTCAGAGAGAGAGGGTGTGTCAGAGAGCGAGAGCGAGTGTGTCAAAGAGCGAGAGCGTGTCAGAGAGCGCGAGTGTGTCAGAGAGCGAGAGTGTGTCAGAGAGCGAGAGCGTGTCAGAGAGCGAGAGCGTGTCAGAGAGCGAGAGCGTGTCAGAGAGCGAGAGCGTGTCAGAGAGCGCGAGAGTGTCAGAGAGCGTGAGAGTGTCAGAGAGCGCGAGAGTGTCAGAGAGCGAGAGTGTGTCAGAGAGCGAGAGCATGTCAGAGAGCGAGAGCGAGTGTGTCAGAGAGCGAGAGCATGTCAGAGAGCGAGTGTGAGCGTGTCAGAGAGCCAGAGCATGTAAGAGAGCGAGAGCGAGTGTGTCAGAGAGCGCGAGTGTGTCAGAGAGCGAGAGCGTGTCAGAGAGCGAGAGCGTGTCAGAGAGCGAGAGCGTGTCAGAGAGCGAGAGCGTGTCAGAGAGCGAGAGCGATAGTGTCGGAGAGCGAGAGTGTCAGAGAGCGAGAGTGTCAGAGAGCGAGAGTGTCAGAGAGCGAGAGTGTCAGAGGGCGAGGGTGTGTCAGAGAGCGAGAGTGTCAGAGGGCGAGGGTGTGTCAGAGAGCGAGGGTGTGTCAGAGAGCGAGGGTGTGTCAGAGAGCGAGGGTGTGTCAGAGAGCGAGAGCGTGTCAGAGAGCGAGAGCGTGTCAGAGAGCGAGAGCGTGTCAGAGAGCGAGAGCGTGTCAGAGAGCGAGAGCGTGTCAGAGAGCGCGAGAGTGTCAGAGAGCGCGAGAGTGTCAGAGAGCGCGAGAGTGTCAGAGAGCGCGAGAGTGTCAGAGAGCGCGAGAGTGTCAGAGAGCGAGAGTGTGTCAGAGAGCGAGAGCCTGTCAGAGAGCGAGAGTGAGTGTGTCAGAGAGCGAGAGCGTGTCAGAGAGCGAGTGTGTCAGAGAGCGAGAGTGTGTCAGAGAGCGAGAGCGTGTCACAGAGCGAGTTTGTCAGAGAGCGAGAGCGCGTCAGAGAGCGAGAGCGTGTCACAGAGCGAGAGCGTGTCACAGAGCGAGAGCGTGTCCGAGAGAGAGAGTGTCAGAGAGCGAGAGCGTGTCAGAGAGCGAGTGTGTCAGATAGCGAGTGTGTCAGATAGCGAGTGTGTCAGAGAGCGAGTGCATCAGAGAGCGAGAGCGTGTCAGAGAGCGAGAGTGAGTGTGTCAGAGAGCGAGAGCGTGTCAGAGAGCGAGCGTGTCAGAGAGCGAGAGTGTCAGTGAGCGAGAGCGTGTCAGAGAGTGAGAGTGTCAGAGAGCGAGAGTCTGTCAGAGATCGAGAGCGTGTCAGAGAGCGAGTGTGTCAGAGCGAGAGCATGTCAGTGAGCGAGAGCGTGTCAGAGAGCGAGAGTGAGTGTGTCAGAGAGCGAGAGCTTGTCAGAGAGCGAGAGTGAGTGTGTCAGAGAGCGAGAGTGAGTTTGTCAGAGAGCGAGAGTGAGCGTGTCAGAGAGCGAGAGTGAGTGTGTCAGAGAGCCAGAGCATGTAAGAGAGCGAGAGCGAGTGTGTCAGAGAGCGAGTGTGTCAGAGAACGAGAGCGTGTCAGAGAGCGAGAGTGTCAGAGAGCGAGATTGTCAGAGAGCGAGTGTGTCAGATAGCGAGTGTGTCAGATAGCGAGATTGTGTCAGAGAGTGAGAGCGTGTGAGAGAGCGAGAGTGTCAGAGAGCGAGAGAGTGTCAGAGAGCGAGAGCGTGTCAGAGAGCGCGAGCGTCAGAGAGCGCGAGCATCAGAGAGCGCGAGCGTGTCAGAGAGCGAGAGCGCGTCAGAGAGCGAGAGCGCGTCAGAGAGCGAGAGCGCGTCAGAGAGCAAGTGTGTGTCACAGAGAGAGAGCGTGTCAGAGAGCGAGAGTGTGTCAGGGAGCGAGCGAGTGTCAGAGAGCGAGAGCATGTCAGAGAGCGAGAGCGTGTCAGAGAGCGAGAGCGAGAGTGTCAGAGAGCGAGAGTGTGTCAGAGAGCGAAAGTGTGTCAGAGAGCGAGAGCGTGTCAGAGAGCGAGAGCGAGAGTGTCAGAGAGCGAGAGTGTCAGAGAGCGAGGGTGTGTCAGAGAGCGAGGGTGTGTCAGAGAGCGAGGGTGTGTCAGAGAGCGAGAGTGTCTGAGAGCGAGAGCGTGTCAAAGAGCGAGTGTGTCAGAGAGCGAGTGTGTCAGAGAGCGAGAGCGTGTCAGAGAGCGAGAGCGTGTCAGAGAGCGAGATTATGCCAGAGAGCGAGAGCGAGTGTGTCAAAGAGCGAGAGCGTGTCAGAGAGTGAGAGCGTGTCAGAGAGCCAGAGCTTGTCAGAGAGCGAGTGTGTCAGAGCGAGAGCGTGGCAGAGAGCGAGAGTGCGTCAGAGAGCGAGTGTGTCAGAGAGAGCGTGTCAGAGAGCGAGAGCGAGTGTGTCAGAGAACGAGAGCGTGTCAGAGAGCGAGTGTGTCAGAGAGCGAGAGCGTGTCAGGGAGCGAGAGCGAGTGTGTCAGAGAGCGAGTGTGTCAGAGAGCAACTGTGTCAGAGAGCGAGAGCGTGTCAGAGAGCGAGAGCGTGTCAGAGAGTGAGAGCGAGTGTGTCAGAGAGCGAGTGTGTCAGAGAGCGAGAGTGAGTGTGTCAGAGCGAGATTGTCAGAGAGCGAGAGCGTGTCAGAGAGCGAGAGCGTGTCAGAGAGAGCTAGAGTGTCAGAGAGCGCGAGAGTGTCAGAGAGCGAGAGCGAGTGTGTCAGATAGCGAGATTGTGTCAGAGAGTGAGAGCGTGTGAGAGAGCGAGAGTGTCAGAGAGCGAGAGAGTGTCAGAGAGCGAGAGCGTGTCAGAGAGCGAGATTGTCAGAGAGCGAGTGTGTCAGATAGCGAGATTGTGTCAGAGAGTGAGAGCGTGTCAGAGAGCAAGAGTGTCAGAGATCGAGAGAGTGTCAGAGCGAGAGCGTGTCAGAGAGCGAGAGTGCGTCAGAGAGCAAGTGTGTGTCACAGAGAGAGAGCGTGTCAGAGAGCGAGAGTGTGTCAGGGAGCGAGCGAGTGTCAGAGAGCGAGAGCATGTCAGAGAGCGAGTGTGAGCGTGTCAGAGAGCCAGAGCATGTAAGAGAGCGAGAGCGAGTGTGTCAGAGAGCGCGAGTGTGTCAGAGAGCGAGAGCGTGTCAGAGAGCGAGAGCGTCAGAGAGCGAGAGCGTCAGAGAGCGAGAGTGTGTCAGAGAGCGAGCATGTCAGAGAGCGATAGCGTGTCAGAGAGCGAGAGCGAGAGTGTCAGAGAGCGAGAGTGTCAGAGAGCGAGAGTGTCAGAGAGCGAGAGTGTCAGAGAGGGAGAGTGTCAGAGAGCGAGAGTGTCAGAGAGCGAGGGTGTGTCAGAGAGCGAGGGTGTGTCAGAGAGCGAGGGTGTGTCAGAGAGCGAGGGTGTGTCAGAGAGCGAGAGCGAGTGTGTCAAAGAGCGAGAGCGTGTCAGAGAGCGCGAGCGTGTCAGAGAGCGAGAGTGTCAGAGCGAGAGCGTGTCAGAGAGCTAGTGTGTCAGAGAGCGAGAGCGTGTCAAGAGAGCGAGAGTGTCAGAGAGCGAGTGTGTCAGAGAGCAAGAGCGTGTCAGAGAGCGAGAGCGTGTCAGAGAGCGAGAGCGTGTCAGAGAGCGAGATTATGCCAGAGAGCGAGAGCGAGTGTGTCAAAGAGCGAGAGCGTGTCAGAGAGTGAGAGCGTGTCAGAGAGCCACAGCTTGTCAGAGAGCGAGTGTGTCAGAGCGAGAGCGTGTCAGAGAGCGAGAGTGCGTCAGAGAGCGAGTGTGTCAGAGAGAGAGAGCGTGTCAGAGAGAGAGAGCGTGTCAGAGAGCGAGAGCGAGTGTGTCAGGGAACGAGAGCGTGTCAGAGAGCAACTGTGTCAGAGAGCGAGAGCGTGTCAGAGAGCGAGAGCGTGTCAGAGAGTGAGAGCGAGTGTGTCAGAGAGCGAGAGTGTGTCAGAGAGTGAGAGTGAGTGTGTCAGAGCGAGAGAGCGTGTCAGAGAGAGAGAGCGTGTCAGAGAGCGAGAGCGAGTGTGTCAGGGAACGAGAGCGTGTCAGAGAGCAACTGTGTCAGAGAGCGAGAGCGTGTCAGAGAGCGAGAGCGTGTCAGAGAGCGAGAGCGAGTGTGTCAGAGAGCGAGAGTGTGTCAGAGAGTGAGAGTGAGTGTGTCAGAGCGAGAGTGTCAGAGCGCGAGAGCGTGTCAGAGAGCGAGAGCGTGTCAGAGAGCGAGAGCGTGTCAGAGAGCGAGAGTGTCAGAGAGCGAGAGGGTGTCAGAGAGCGAGAGTGCGTCAGAGAGCAAGTGTGTGTCACAGAGAGAGAGCGTGTCAGAGAGCGAGAGCGTGTCAGAGAGCGAGAGCGTGTCAGAGAGCGAGAGCGTGTCAGAGAGCGAGAGCGTGTCAGAGAGCGCGAGAGTGTCAGAGAGCGCGAGAGTGTCAGAGAGCGCGAGAGTGTCAGAGAGCGCGAGAGTGTCAGAGAGCGCGAGAGTGTCAGAGAGCGCGAGAGTGTCAGAGAGCGCGAGAGTGTCAGAGAGCGCGAGAGTGTCAGAGAGCGCGAGAGTGTCAGAGAGCGCGAGAGTGTCAGAGAGCGAGAGCGTGTCAGAGAGCGAGAGCATGTCAGAGACCGAGAGTGAGTGTGTCAGAGAGCGAGAGCGTGTCACAGAGCGAGAGCGTGTCAGAGAGCGAGAGCGTGTCAGAGAGCGAGAGCGTGTCAGAGAGCAAGAGAGTCAGAGAGCGAGAGCGTGTCAGAGAGCAAGTCACAGAGCGAGAGCGTGTCAGAGAGCGAGAGCGTGTCACAGAGCGAGAGCGTGCCCGAGAGAGAGAGTGTCAGAGAGCGAGAGCGTGTCAGAGAGCGAGAGCGTGTCAGAGAGCGAGTGTGTCAGGTAGCGAGTGTGTCAGAGAGCGAGAGCGTCAGAGGGCGAGAGCGTGTCAGAGAGCGAGAGCGAGTGTGCCAGAGAGCGAGAGTGTGTCAGAGAGCGAGAGCGTGTCAGAGAGCGAGAGCGTGTCAGAGAGCGAGAGCGTGTCAGAGAGCGAGAGCGTGTCAGAGAGCGAGAGCGTGTCAGAGAGCGAGAGCGTGTCAGAGAGCGAGAGCGTGTCAGAGAGCGAGAGCGAGTCAGAGAGCGAGCTTGTCAGAGAGCGAGAGCGTGTCAGAGAGCGAGAGCGTGTCAGAGAGCGAGAGCGTGTCAGTGAGCGAGAGCGTGTCAGAGAGCGAGAGTGAGCGTGTCAGAGAGCGAGAGTGAGTGTGTCAGAGAGCCAGAGCGTGTAAGAGAGCGAGAGCGAGTGTGTCAGAGAGCGAGTGTGTCAGAGAGCGAGAGCGTGTCAGAGAGCGAGAGCTTGTCAGAGAGCGAGTGTCAGATAGCGAGAGCGTGTCAGAGAGCAAAAGTGTGTCAGAGAGCGAGAGTGTCAGAGAGCGAGTGCGAGTGTGTCAAAGAGCGAGAGCGTGTCAGAGAGCGCGAGCGTGTCAGAGAGCGAGTGTGTGTCAGAGAGCGAGTGTCTCAGAGCGAGTGTGTTTCAGAGAGAGAGAGCGTGTCAGAGAGAGAGAGCGTGTCAGAGAGAGAGAGCGTGTCAGAGAGCGAGAGTGTGTCAGAGAGCGAGAGTGCTTCAGAGAGCGAGTGTCTCAGAGCGAGTGTGTTTCAGAGAGAGAGAGCATGTCAGAGAGAGAGAGCGTGTCAGAGAGCGAGAGTGTGTCAGAGAGCGAGAGCGAGTGTGTCAGAGAGCGAGTGTGTCAGAGAACGAGAGCGTGTCAGAGAGCGAGTGTGTCAGAGAGCGAGAGCGTGTCAGAGAGCGAGAGCGAGTGTGTCAGAGAGCGACTGTGTCAGAGAGCGAGAGCGTGTCAGAGAGTGAGAGCGAGTGTGTCAGAGCGCGAGAGCGTGTCAGAGCGCGAGAGCGTGTCAGAGAGCGAGAGCGTGTCAGAGAGCGAGAGCGTGTCAGAGAGCGAGAGTGAGTGTGTCAGAGAGCGAGAGCGTGTCACAGAGTGAGTGCGTCAGAGAGCGAGAGCGTGTCAGAGAGCAAGAGTGTCAGGGAGCGAGAGTGTGTCAGAGAGCGAGAGTGTCAGGGAGCGAGAGCGTGTCATAGAGCGAGAGCGTGTCAGAGAGCGAGAGCGTGTCAGAGAGCGAGAGCGTGTCACAGAGCGAGAGCGTGTCCGAGAGAGTGTCAGAGAGCGAGAGCGTGTCAGAGAGCGAGAGTGTGTCAGAGAGCGAGAGTGTGTCAGATAGCGAGTGTGTCAGAGAGCGAGAGCTTGTCAGAGAGCGAGAGCGTGTCAGAGAGCGAGAGTGTCAGAGAGCGAGAGTGTGTCAGAGAGCGAGTGTGTCAGAGAGCGAGAGCTTGTCAGAGAGCGAGATTGTGTCAGAGAGTGAGAGCGTGTGAGAGAGCGAGAGTGTCAGAGAGCGAGAGAGTGTCAGAGAGCGAGAGCGTGTCAGAGAGCGCGAGCGTCAGAGAGCGCGAGCATCAGAGAGCGCGAGCGTGTCAGAGAGCGAGAGCGCGTCAGAGAGCGAGAGCGCGTCAGAGAGCAAGTGTGTGTCACAGAGAGAGAGCGTGTCAGAGAGCGAGAGTGTGTCAGGGAGCGAGCGAGTGTCAGAGAGCGAGAGCATGTCAGAGAGCGAGTGTGAGCGTGTCAGAGAGCCAGAGCATGTAAGAGAGCGAGAGCGAGTGTGTCAGAGAGCGAGAGCGTGTCAGAGAGCGAGAGCGTCAGAGAGCGAGAGCGTCAGAGAGCGAGAGTGTGTCAGAGAGCGAAAGTGTGTCAGAGAGCGAGAGCGTGTCAGAGAGCGAGAGCGAGAGTGTCAGAGAGCGAGAGTGTCAGAGAGCGAGAGTGTCAGAGAGCGAGGGTGTGTCAGAGAGCGAGGGTGTGTCAGAGAGCGAGGGTGTGTCAGAGAGCGAGAGTGTCTGAGAGCGAGAGCGTGTCAAAGAGCGAGTGTGTCAGAGAGCGAGTGTGTCAGAGAGCGAGAGCGTGTCAGAGAGCGAGAGTGTCAGAGCGAGAGCGTGTCAGAGAGCGAGAGCGTGTCAGAGAGCGAGATTATGCCAGAGAGCGAGAGCGAGTGTGTCAAAGAGCGAGAGCGTGTCAGAGAGTGAGAGCGTGTCAGAGAGCCAGAGCTTGTCAGAGAGCGAGTGTGTCAGAGCGAGAGCGTGGCAGAGAGCGAGAGTGCGTCAGAGAGCGAGTGTGTCAGAGAGAGCGTGTCAGAGAGCGAGAGCGAGTGTGTCAGAGAACGAGAGCGTGTCAGAGAGCGAGTGTGTCAGAGAGCGAGAGCGTGTCAGGGAGCGAGAGCGAGTGTGTCAGAGAGCGAGTGTGTCAGAGAGCAACTGTGTCAGAGAGCGAGAGCGTGTCAGAGAGCGAGAGCGTGTCAGAGAGTGAGAGCGAGTGTGTCAGAGAGCGAGTGTGTCAGAGAGCGAGAGTGAGTGTGTCAGAGCGAGATTGTCAGAGAGCGAGAGCGTGTCAGAGAGCGAGAGCGTGTCAGAGAGAGCTAGAGTGTCAGAGAGCGCGAGAGTGTCAGAGAGCGAGAGCGAGTGTGTCAGATAGCGAGATTGTGTCAGAGAGTGAGAGCGTGTGAGAGAGCGAGAGTGTCAGAGAGCGAGAGAGTGTCAGAGAGCGAGAGCGTGTCAGAGAGCGAGATTGTCAGAGAGCGAGTGTGTCAGATAGCGAGATTGTGTCAGAGAGTGAGAGCGTGTCAGAGAGCAAGAGTGTCAGAGATCGAGAGAGTGTCAGAGCGAGAGCGTGTCAGAGAGCGAGAGTGCGTCAGAGAGCAAGTGTGTGTCACAGAGAGAGAGCGTGTCAGAGAGCGAGAGTGTGTCAGGGAGCGAGCGAGTGTCAGAGAGCGAGAGCATGTCAGAGAGCGAGTGTGAGCGTGTCAGAGAGCCAGAGCATGTAAGAGAGCGAGAGCGAGTGTGTCAGAGAGCGCGAGTGTGTCAGAGAGCGAGAGCGTGTCAGAGAGCGAGAGCGTCAGAGAGCGAGAGCGTCAGAGAGCGAGAGTGTGTCAGAGAGCGAGCATGTCAGAGAGCGATAGCGTGTCAGAGAGCGAGAGCGAGAGTGTCAGAGAGCGAGAGTGTCAGAGAGCGAGAGTGTCAGAGAGCGAGAGTGTCAGAGAGCGAGAGTGTCAGAGAGCGAGAGTGTCAGAGAGCGAGGGTGTGTCAGAGAGCGAGGGTGTGTCAGAGAGCGAGGGTGTGTCAGAGAGCGAGGGTGTGTCAGAGAGCGAGAGCGAGTGTGTCAAAGAGCGAGAGCGTGTCAGAGAGCGCGAGCGTGTCAGAGAGCGAGAGTGTCAGAGCGAGAGCGTGTCAGAGAGCTAGTGTGTCAGAGAGCGAGAGCGTGTCAAGAGAGCGAGAGTGTCAGAGAGCGAGTGTGTCAGAGAGCAAGAGCGTGTCAGAGAGCGAGAGCGTGTCAGAGAGCGAGAGCGTGTCAGAGAGCGAGATTATGCCAGAGAGCGAGAGCGAGTGTGTCAAAGAGCGAGAGCGTGTCAGAGAGTGAGAGCGTGTCAGAGAGCCACAGCTTGTCAGAGAGCGAGTGTGTCAGAGCGAGAGCGTGTCAGAGAGCGAGAGTGCGTCAGAGAGCGAGTGTGTCAGAGAGAGAGAGCGTGTCAGAGAGAGAGAGCGTGTCAGAGAGCGAGAGCGAGTGTGTCAGGGAACGAGAGCGTGTCAGAGAGCAACTGTGTCAGAGAGCGAGAGCGTGTCAGAGAGCGAGAGCGTGTCAGAGAGTGAGAGCGAGTGTGTCAGAGAGCGAGAGTGTGTCAGAGAGTGAGAGTGAGTGTGTCAGAGCGAGAGAGCGTGTCAGAGAGAGAGAGCGTGTCAGAGAGCGAGAGCGAGTGTGTCAGGGAACGAGAGCGTGTCAGAGAGCAACTGTGTCAGAGAGCGAGAGCGTGTCAGAGAGCGAGAGCGTGTCAGAGAGCGAGAGCGAGTGTGTCAGAGAGCGAGAGTGTGTCAGAGAGTGAGAGTGAGTGTGTCAGAGCGAGAGTGTCAGAGCGCGAGAGCGTGTCAGAGAGCGAGAGCGTGTCAGAGAGCGAGAGTGTCAGAGAGCGAGAGGGTGTCAGAGAGCGAGAGTGCGTCAGAGAGCAAGTGTGTGTCACAGAGAGAGAGCGTGTCAGAGAGCGAGAGCGTGTCAGAGAGCGAGAGCGTGTCAGAGAGCGAGAGCGTGTCAGAGAGCGCGAGAGTGTCAGAGAGCGCGAGAGTGTCAGAGAGCGCGAGAGTGTCAGAGAGCGCGAGAGTGTCAGAGAGCGCGAGAGTGTCAGAGAGCGCGAGAGTGTCAGAGAGCGCGAGAGTGTCAGAGAGCGCGAGAGTGTCAGAGAGCGCGAGAGTGTCAGAGAGCGAGAGCGTGTCAGAGAGCGAGAGCATGTCAGAGACCGAGAGTGAGTGTGTCAGAGAGCGAGAGCGTGTCACAGAGCGAGAGCGTGTCAGAGAGCGAGAGCGTGTCAGAGAGCGAGAGCGTGTCAGAGAGCAAGAGAGTCAGAGAGCGAGAGCGTGTCAGAGAGCAAGTCACAGAGCGAGAGCGTGTCAGAGAGCGAGAGCGTGTCACAGAGCGAGAGCGTGCCCGAGAGAGAGAGTGTCAGAGAGCGAGAGCGTGTCAGAGAGCGAGAGCGTGTCAGAGAGCGAGTGTGTCAGGTAGCGAGTGTGTCAGAGAGCGAGAGCGTCAGAGGGCGAGAGCGTGTCAGAGAGCGAGAGCGAGTGTGCCAGAGAGCGAGAGTGTGTCAGAGAGCGAGAGCGTGTCAGAGAGCGAGAGCGTGTCAGAGAGCGAGAGCGTGTCAGAGAGCGAGAGCGTGTCAGAGAGCGAGAGCGTGTCAGAGAGCGAGAGCGTGTCAGAGAGCGAGAGCGAGTCAGAGAGCGAGCTTGTCAGAGAGCGAGAGCGTGTCAGAGAGCGAGAGCGTGTCAGAGAGCGAGAGCGTGTCAGTGAGCGAGAGCGTGTCAGAGAGCGAGAGTGAGCGTGTCAGAGAGCGAGAGTGAGTGTGTCAGAGAGCCAGAGCGTGTAAGAGAGCGAGAGCGAGTGTGTCAGAGAGCGAGTGTGTCAGAGAGCAAGAGCGTGTCAGAGAGCGAGAGTGTCAGAGAGCGAGATTGTCAGAGAGCGAGAGCGTGTCAGAGAGCGAGAGCTTGTCAGAGAGCGAGTGTCAGATAGCGAGAGCGTGTCAGAGAGCAAAAGTGTGTCAGAGAGCGAGAGTGTCAGAGAGCGAGTGCGAGTGTGTCAAAGAGCGAGAGCGTGTCAGAGAGCGCGAGCGTGTCAGAGAGCGAGTGTGTGTCAGAGAGCGAGTGTCTCAGAGCGAGTGTGTTTCAGAGAGAGAGAGCGTGTCAGAGAGAGAGAGCGTGTCAGAGAGAGAGAGCGTGTCAGAGAGCGAGAGTGTGTCAGAGAGCGAGAGTGCTTCAGAGAGCGAGTGTCTCAGAGCGAGTGTGTTTCAGAGAGAGAGAGCATGTCAGAGAGAGAGAGCGTGTCAGAGAGCGAGAGTGTGTCAGAGAGCGAGAGCGAGTGTGTCAGAGAGCGAGTGTGTCAGAGAACGAGAGCGTGTCAGAGAGCGAGTGTGTCAGAGAGCGAGAGCGTGTCAGAGCGAGAGCGAGTGTGTCAGAGAGCGACTGTGTCAGAGAGCGAGAGCGTGTCAGAGAGTGAGAGCGAGTGTGTCAGAGCGCGAGAGCGTGTCAGAGCGCGAGAGCGTGTCAGAGAGCGAGAGCGTGTCAGAGAGCGAGAGCGTGTCAGAGAGCGAGAGTGAGTGTGTCAGAGAGCGAGAGCGTGTCACAGAGTGAGTGCGTCAGAGAGCGAGAGCGTGTCAGAGAGCAAGAGTGTCAGGGAGCGAGAGTGTGTCAGAGAGCGAGAGTGTCAGGGAGCGAGAGCGTGTCATAGAGCGAGAGCGTGTCAGAGAGCGAGAGCGTGTCAGAGAGCGAGAGCGTGTCCGAGAGAGTGTCAGAGAGCGAGAGCGTGTCAGAGAGCGAGAGTGTGTCAGAGAGCGAGAGTGTGTCAGATAGCGAGTGTGTCAGAGAGCGAGAGCTTGTCAGAGAGCGAGAGCGTGTCAGAGAGCGAGAGCATGTCAGAGAGCGAGCGTGTCAGAGAGCGAGAGCGTGTCAGTGACCGAGAGCGTGTCAGAGAGCGAGAGCGTGTCAGAGAGCGAGAGTGAGCGTGTAAGAGAGCGAGAGTGTCAGAGAGTGAGTGTGTCAGAGAACGAGAGCGTGTCAGAGAGCGAGTGAGTCAGAGAGCGAGAGCATGTCAGAGAGCGAGTGTGTCAGAGAGCGAGAGCGTGTCAGAGAGCGAGAGCGAGAGTGTCAGAGAGCGAGATTGTCAGAGAGCAAGAGTGTGTCAGAGGGCGAGATTGTGTCAGAGAGTGAGAGTGAGTGTGTCAGAGAGCGAGAGCGTGTCAGAGAGCGAGAGCGTGTCAGAGAGCGAGAGCGTGTCAGAGAGCGAGCGTGTCAGAGAGCGAGAGCGTGTCAGAGAGCGTGTCAGAGAGCGAGAGCGTGTCAGAGACCGAGAGAGTCTCAGAGAGCGAGTGTGTCAGAGAGCGAGAGTGAGTGTGTCAGAGAGCGAGAGTGAGCGTGTCAGAGAGCGAGAGTCTGTCAGAGATCGAGAGCGTGTCAGAGAGCGAGTGTGTCAGAGCGAGAGCGTGTCAGAGAGCGAGTGTGTCAGAGAGCGAGAGTGTGTCAGAGAGCGAGAGCGTGAGAGAGCGAGTGCGTCAGAGAGCGAGAGTGCATCAGAGAGCGAGAGTGAGTTTGTCAGAGAGCGAGAGTGAGTGTGTAAGAGAGCGAGAGCGAGTGTCAGAGAGTGAGTGTGTCAGAGAACGAGAGCGTGTCAGAGAGCGAGTGAGTCAGAGAGCGAGAGCATGACAGAGAGCAAGAGTGAGCGTTTCAGAGCGAGAGCGAGAGCGTCAGAGAGCGAGATTGTCAGAGAGCGAGAGCGTGTCAGAGAGTGAGTGTGTAAGAGAGCGAGAGCGAGTGTCAGAGAGTGAGTGTGTCAGAGAACGAGAGCGTGTCAGAGAGCGAGTGTGTCAGATAGCGAGAGTGTGTCAGAGGGCGAGATTGTGTCAGAGAGTGAGAGTGTGTCAGAGAGCGAGAGTGTGTCAGAGAGCGAGAGTGAGTGTGTCAGAGAGCGAGAGCGTGTCAGAGAGCGAGAGCGTGTCAGAGACCGAGAGAGTCTCAGAGAGCGAGTGTGTCAGAGAGCGAGTGTGTCAGAGAGCGAGAGTGAGCGTGTCAGAGAGCGAGAGTCTGTCAGAGAGCGAGTGTGTCAGAGCGAGAGCGTGTCAGAGAGCGAGCGTGTCAGACAGCGAGAGTGTGTCAGAGAGCGAGAGCGTGAGAGAGCGAGTGCGTCAGAGAGCGAGAGTGTGTCAGAGAGCCAGAGCGTGTCAGAGAGCGAGTGTGTCAGAGAGCGAGTGTGTCAGAGAGCGAGAGTGCGTCAGAGAGCGAGAGCGTGAGAGAGCGAGTGCGTCAGAGAGCGAGAGTGTGTCAGAGAGCGAGAGTGTGTCAGAGAGCCAGAGCGTGTCAGAGAGCGAGAGCGAGTGTGTCAGAGAGCGAGAGTGTGTCAGAGAGAGAGTGTATCAGAGAGAGAGTGTGTCAGAGAGAGTGTGTGTCTGAGAGAGAGTGTGTCAGAGAGTGTATCAGAGAGAGAGTGTGTCAGAGAGAGAGTGTGTCAGAGAGTGTGTCAGAGAGAGTGTGTGTCTGAGAGAGAAAGAGTGTGTCGGAGAGAGAGAGTGTGTCTGAGAGAGAGAGAGTGTGTCTGAGAGAGAGTGTGTCAGAGAGTGTATCAGAGAGAGAGAGTGTCTGAGAGAGAGTGTGTCAGAGAGTGTGTCAGAGAGAGTGTGTGTCTGAGAGAGAGTGTGTCTGAGAGAGAAAGAGTGTGTCGGAGAGAGAGAGTGTGTCTGAGAGAGAGAGAGTGTGTCTGAGAGAGAGGGAGAGAGAGAGAGTGTCTGAGAGAGAGTGTCTGAGAGAGAGAGTGTGTGTCTGAGAGAGAGAGAGAGAGAGAGAGTGTCAGAGAGAGAGAGAGAGTCTGAGAGAGAGAGTGTGTCTGAGAGAGTGTCTGAGAGAGAGTGTGTGTCTCAGAGAGAGTGTCTGAGAGAGAGAGAGACAGAGTGTGTCTGAGAGAGAGAGAGTGTCTGAGAGAGAGAGTGTCTGAGAGAGAGAGAGAGTGTCTGAGAGAGAGAGAGAGAGAGTGTCTGAGAGAGAGTGTGTGTGTCTGTGAGAGAGAGTGTGTCTGATAGTGTGTCAGAGAGAGTGTCAGAGAGAGAGAGAGTGAGTGTGTCTGAGAGAGAGTGTCTGAGAGAGAGAGAGTGTCTGAGAGAGGGTGAGTGTGTCTGAGAGAGAGTGTCTGAGAGAGAGAGAGTGAGTGTGTCTGAGAGAGAGTGTGAGAGAGAGAGTGTGTGAGAGAGAGAGAGTGAGTGTGTCTGAGAGAGAGTGTCTGAGAGAGAGTGTGTCTGAGAGAGTGTGTGAGAGAGAGAGTGTCTGAGAGAGAGTGTGAGAGAGAGAGAGTGTCTGAGAGAGAGTGAGTGAGTGTGTCTGAGAGAGAGTGTCTGAGAGAGAGTGTGTCTGAGAGAGAGAGAGTGTCTGAGAGAGAGTGAGTGTGTCTGAGAGAGAGTGTCTGAGAGAGAGAGAGTGAGTGTGTCTGAGAGAGAGTGTCTGAGAGAGAGTGTGTCTGAGAGAGAGTGAGAGAGAGTGTGTGAGAGAGAGAGTGTCTGAGAGAGAGTGTGAGAGAGAGAGAGTGTCTGAGAGAGAGAGAGTGAGTGTGTCTGAGAGAGAGTGTCTGAGAGAGTGTGTCTGAGAGAGTGTGTGAGAGAGAGTGTCTGAGAGAGAGTGTGAGAGAGAGAGAGAGTGTCTGAGAGAGAGAGAGTGAGTGTGTCTGAGAGAGAGTGTCTGAGAGAGAGTGTGTCTGAGAGAGTGTGTGAGAGAGAGAGTGTGTGAGAGAGAGAGTGTCTGAGAGAGAGTGTGAGAGAGAGAGAGTGTCTGAGAGAGAGAGAGAGTGTGTCTGAGAGAGAGTGTGTCTGAGAGAGAGAGTGTGTCTGAGAGCGTGTGTCTGAGAGAGAGAGTGTGTCTGAGAGAGTGTCTGAGAGAGAGAGAGTGTGTCTCAGAGAGAGAGAGTGTCTGAGAGAGTGTGTCTGAGAGAGAGTGTCTGAGAGAGAGAGAGAGAGAGTGTCTGAGAGAGTGTGTCAGAGAGAGTGTCTGAGAGAGAGTGAGTGTGTCTGAGAGAGAGTGTCTGAGAGAGAGAGAGTGAGAGAGTGAGAGAGAGAGAGTGTCTGAGAGAGAGAGTGTCTGAGAGAGAGAGTGTGAGAGAGAGAGTGTGTCTGAGAGAGAGAGTGTGAGAGAGTGAGAGAGAGAGAGTGTCTGAGAGAGAGAGTGTCTGAGAGAGAGAGTGTGTCTGAGAGAGAGAGTGTGTCTGAGAGAGAGTGTCTGAGAGAGAGAGAGAGAGAGAGTGTGTCTGAGAGAGAGAGAGTGTGTCTGAGAGAGAGAGTGTGTGAGAGAGAGAGTGTGTCTGAGAGCGTGTCTGAGAGAGAGAGTGTGTCTGAGAGAGAGTGTGTCTGAGAGAGAGTGTGTCTGAGAGAGAGTGTGTCTGAGAGAGAGAGAGAGTGTGTCAGAGAGTGTGTGTCTGAGAGAGTGTGTCTGAGAGAGAGTGTGTCTGAGAGAGAGTGTGTCTGAGAGAGAGTGTGTCTGAGAGAGAGAGTGTGTCTGAGAGAGAGAGTGTGTCTGAGAGAGAGAGAGAGTGTGTCTGAGAGAGAGAGAGAGAGCGACATGTGTCTGAGAGAGTGTCAGAGAGAGTGTGTCTGAGAGAGTGTGTCTGAGAGAGAGTGAGAGAGTGTCAGAGAGTGAGAGAGTGTCAGAGAGAGAGAGTGTGTCTGAGAGAGAGAGTGTTTCAGAGAGCGAGAGCGTGTCACAGAGCGAGTGCGTCAGAGAGCGAGAGCGTGTCAGAGAGCAAGAGTGTCAGAGAGCGAGAGCGTGTCAGAGAGCGAGAGCTTGTCAGAGAGCGAGTGTGTCAGATAGCGAGAGCGTGTCAGAGAGCGAGAGTGTCAAAGCGAGAGCTTTTCAGAGAGCGAGAGTGTGACAGAGAGCGAGAGTGTGTCAGAGAGCGAGAGTCTGCCAGAGAGCGAGAGTCTGCCAGAGAGCGAGTGTGTCAAAGAGCGAGAGCGTGTCAGAGAGCGCGAGCGTGTCTGAGAGCGCGATAGTGTGTCAGAGAGCAAGAGTGTCAGAGAGTGAGAGCGTGTCAGAGAGCGAGAGCTTGTCAGAGAGCGAGTGTCTCAGAGCGAGTGTGTTTCAGAGAGCGAGAGCGTGTCAGAGAGCGAGAGCGTGTCAGAGAGCGAGAGCGTGTCAGAGAGCGAGAGCGTGTCAGAGAGCGAGAGCGTGTCAGAGAGCGAGAGCGTGTCAGAGAGCGAGAGCGTGTCAGAGAGCGAGAGTGTCAGAGAGCGAGAGTGTCAGAGAGCGAGTGTGTCAGAGAGCGCGAGAGTGCGTCAGAGAGCGCGAGAGTGTCAGAGAGCGAGAGCGTGTCAGAGAGCGAGAGCATGTCAGAGAGCGAGAGTGAGTGTGTCAGAGAGCGAGAGCGTGTCAGAGAGCGAGAGCGTGTCAGAGAGCGAGAGCGTGTCACAGAGCGAGTGCGTCAGAGAGCGAGAGCGTGTCAGAGAGCAAGAGAGTCAGAGAGCGAGAGTGTGTCAGAGAGCGAGAGCGTGTCAGAGAGCGAGTCACAGAGCGAGAGCGTGTCAGAGAGCGAGAGCGTGTCACAGAGCGAGAGCGTGTCCGAGAGTGTCAGAGAGCGAGAGCGTGTCAGAGAGCGAGAGCGTGTCAGAGAGCGAGAGCTTGTCAGAGAGCGAGAGCGTGTCAGAGAGCGAGAGCGTGTCAGAGAGCGAGAGTGTCAGAGAGCGAGAGTCTGTCAGAGAGCGAGAGCGTGTCAGAGAGCGAGAGCGTGTCAGAGAGCGAGAGCGTGTCAGAGAGCGAGAGCGTGTCAGAGAGCGAGAGCGTGTCAGAGAGCGAGAGCGTGTCAGAGAGCGAGAGCGTGTCAGAGAGCGAGAGCGTGTCAGAGAGCGAGAGCGTGTCAGAGAGCGAGAGCGTGTCAGAGAGCGAGAGATTGTCAGAGAGCGAGAGATTGTCAGAGAGCGAGAGATTGTCAGAGAGCGAGAGCGTGTCAGAGAGCGAGAGCGTGTCAGAGAGCGAGAGCGTGTCAGAGAGCGAGAGCGTGTCAGAGAGCGAGAGTGTCAGAGAGCGAGAGTCTGTCAGAGATCGAGAGCGTGTCAGAGAGCGAGTGTTTCAGAGCGAGAGCGTGTCAGTGAGCGAGAGCGTGTCAGAGAGCGAGAGCGTGTCAGAGAGCGAGAGTGAGTGTGTCAGAGAGCGAGTGCATGTCAGAGAGCGAGAGTGAGTGTGTCAGAGAGCGAGAGCGAGTGTGTCAGAGAGCGAGTGTGTCAGAGAGCGAGATTGTCAGAGAGCGAGAGCGTGTCAGAGAGCGAGAGCTTGTCAGAGAGCGAGTGTGTCAGATAGCGAGAGCGTGTCAGAGAGCAAAAGTGTGTCAGAGAGCGAGAGTGTCAGAGAGCGAGTGCGAGTGTGTCAAAGAGCGAGAGCGTGTCAGAGAGCGCGAGCGTGTCAGAGCGAGAGCGTGTCAGAGAGCGAGAGTGAGTTTGTCAGAGAGCGAGTGAGTGTGTAAGAGAGCGAGAGCGAGTGTGTCAGAGAGCGAGTGAGTCAGAGAGCGAGAGCATGTCAGAGAGCAAGAGTGAGTGTGTCAGAGAGCGAGTGTGTCAGAGAGCGAGAGCGTGTCAGAGAGCGAGAGCAAGAGCGTCAGAGAGCGAGATTGTCAGAGAGCGAGAGCGTGTCAGAGAGTGAGAGCTTGTCAGAGAGCGAGTGTGTCAGATAGCGAGAGTGTGTCAGAGGGCGAGATTGTGTCAGAGAGTGAGAGTGTGTCAGAGAGCGAGTGTGTCAGAGAGCGAGAGTGTGTCAGAGAGCGAGAGAGTGTGTCAGAGAGCGAGAGTGTGTCAGAGAGCGAGAGCGTGTCAGAGAGCGAGAGCGTGTCAGAGAGCGAGAGCGTGTCAGAGAGCGTGTCAGAGAGCGAGAGCGTGTCAGAGAGCGAGTGTGTCAGAGCGAGAGCGTGTCAGAGAGCGAGAGTGAGTTTGTCAGAGAGCGAGAGTGAGTGTGTAAGAGAGCGAGAGCGAGTGTGTCAGAGAGTGAGTGTGTCAGAGAACGAGAGCGTGTCAGAGAGCGAGTGAGTCAGAGAGCGAGAGCATGTCAGAGAGCAAGAGTGAGTGTGTCAGAGAGCGAGTGTGTCAGAGAGCGAGAGCGTGTCAGAGAGCGAGAGCGAGAGCGCCAGAGAGCGAGATTGTCAGAGAGCGAGAGCTTGTCAGAGAGTGAGAGCTTGTCAGAGAGCGAGTGTGTCAGATAGCGAGAGTGTGTCAGAGGGCGAGATTGTGTCAGAGAGTGAGAGTGTGTCAGAGAGCGAGTGTGTCAGAGAGCGAGAGTGTGTCAGAGAGCGAGAGTGAGTGTGTCAGAGAGCGAGAGCGTGTCAGAGAGCGAGAGCATGTCAGAGAGCGAGAGCGTGTCAGAGAGCGTGTAAGAGAGCGAGAGCGAGTGTGTCAGAGAGTGAGTGTGTCAGAGAACGAGAGCGTGTCAGAGAGCGAGTGAGTCAGAGAGCGAGAGCATGTCAGAGGGCAAGAGTGAGTGTGTCAGAGAGCGAGATTGTCAGAGAGCGAGAGCGTGTCAGAGAGTGAGAGCTTGTCAGAGAGCGAGTGTGTCAGATAGCGAGAGTGTGTCAGAGGGCGAGATTGTGTCAGAGAGTGAGAGTGTGTCAGAGAGCGAGTGTGTCAGAGAGCGAGTGTGTCAGAGAGCAAGAGTGTGTCAGAGAGCGAGAGTGAGTGTGTCAGAGAGCGAGAGTGTGTCAGAGAGCGAGAGCGTGTCAGAGAGCGAGAGCGTGTCAGAGAGCGAGAGAGTCTCAGAGAGCGAGTGTGTCAGAGAGCGAGAGTGTGTCAGAGAGCGAGAGTGAGAGTCTGTCAGAGCGAGAGTGTGTCAGAGAGCGAGAGCGTGAGAGAGCGAGTGCGTCAGAGAGCGAGAGTGTGTCAGAGAGCCAGAGCGTGTCAGAGAGCGAGAGCGAGTGTGTCAGAGAGCGAGTGTGTCAGAGAGCGAGAGTGCGTCAGAGAGCGAGAGTGCGTCAGAGAGCGAGAGTGCGTCAGAGAGCGAGAGCGTGTCAGAGAGCGAGAGCGAGTGTGTCAGAGAGCGAGTGTGTCAGAGAGAGAGTGTATCAGAGAGAGAGTGTGTCAGAGAGAGTGTGTGTCTGAGAGAGAGTGTGTCAGAGAGTGTATCAGAGAGAGTGTGTCTGAGAGAGAGTGTGTCAGAGAGAGGGAGAGAGAGAGTGTGTCTGAGAGAGAGAGCGTGTGTCTGAGAGAGAGTGTGTGTCTCAGAGAGAGAGAGTGTCTGAGAGAGAGAGTGTCTGAGAGAGTGTGTCTGAGAGAGAGAGTGTGTCTGAGAGAGAGTGTCTGAGAGAGAGTGTGTGAGAGAGAGAGAGAGTGTCTGAGAGAGAGAGACAGAGTGTGTCTGAGAGAGAGAGAGAGAGAGAGAGTGTCTGAGAGAGAGAGTGTGTCTGAGAGAGAGTGTCTGAGAGAGAGAGAGTGTCTGAGAGAGAGAGTGTGTGTGTCTGTGAGAGAGAGTGTGTCTGATAGTGTGTCAGAGAGTGTGTGTCAGAGAGAGAGGAGAGAGAGTGTCTGAGAGAGAGTGTGTCAGAGAGAGTGTGTCTGAGAGAGAGTGTCTGAGAGAGAGAGAGAGTGTGTCTGAGAGAGAGAGAGTGTGTGTGAGAGGGAGAGTGTGTCTGAGAGAGTGTGTGTCAGAGAGAGAGAGTGTGTCTGAGAGAGAGTGTGTCTGAGAGCGTGTGTCTGAGAGAGAGAGTGTGTCTGAGAGAGTGTGTCTGAGAGAGAGAGTGTCTGAGAGAGAGTGTCTGAGAGAGAGAGAGAGAGAGTGTGTCTGAGAGAGAGAGTGTGTCTGAGAGAGAGAGAGTGTCTGAGAGAGAGAGAGAGTGTGTCTGAGAGAGAGAGTGTGTCTGAGAGAGAGAGAGAGAGTGTGTCTGAGAGAGAGTGTGTCTGAGAGAGAGAGAGAGAGTGTCAGAGAGTGTGTGTCTGAGAGAGTGTGTCTGAGAGAGAGAGTGTGTCTGAGAGAGTGTGTCTGAGAGAGAGAGTGTGTGTCAGAGAGAGAGTGTGTCTGAGAGAGAGAGAGAGAGAGAGAGAGCGACATGTGTCTGAGAGAGTGTCAGAGAGAGAGAGTGTGTCTGAGAGAGAGTGTCAGAGAGTGAGAGTGTGTCTGAGAGAGAGAGTGTTTCAGAGAGCGAGAGCGTGTCACAGAGCGAGTGCGTCAGAGAGCGAGAGCGTGTCAGAGAGCAAGAGTGTCAGAGAGCGAGAGCGTGTCAGAGAGCGAGAGCTTGTCAGAGAGCGAGTGTGTCAGATAGCGAGAGCGTGTCAGAGAGCGAGAGTGTCAGAGCGAGAGCGTGTCAGAGAGCGAGAGCGTGACAGAGAGCGAGTGTGTCAGAGAGCGAGAGTGTGTCAGAGAGCGAGAGTGTGCCAGAGAGCGAGAGTCTGCCAGAGAGCGAGTGTGTCAAAGAGCGAGAGCGTGTCAGAGAGCGCGAGCGTGTCAGAGAGCGCGATAGTGTGTCAGAGAGCAAGAGTGTCAGAGAGTGAGAGCGTGTCAGAGCGAGAGCTTGTCAGAGAGCGAGTGTCTCAGAGCGAGTGTCTCAGAGAGAGAGCGTGTTTCAGAGAGAGAGCGTGTCAGAGAGCGAGAGCGTGTCAGAGAGCGAGAGCGTGTCAGAGAGCGAGAGCGTGTCAGAGAGCGAGAGCGTGTCAGAGAGCGAGAGCGTGTCAGAGAGCGAGAGCGTGTCAGAGAGCGAGAGCGTGTCAGAGAGCGAGAGCGTGTCAGAGAGCGAGAGCGTGTCAGAGAGCGAGAGCGTGTCAGAGAGCGAGAGCGTGTCAGAGAGCGAGAGTGTCAGAGAGCGAGAGTGTCAGAGAGCGAGAGTGTCAGAGAGCGAGAGCGTGTCAGAGAGCGAGAGTGTCAGAGAGCGAGAGCGTGTCAGAGAGCGAGAGTGCGTCAGAGAGCAAGTGTGTGTCACAGAGAGAGAGCGTGTCAGAGAGAGAGCGTGTCAGAGAGCGAGAGCGTGTCAGAGAGCGAGAGCGTGTCAGAGAGCGAGAGCGTGTCAGAGAGCGCGAGAGTGTCAGAGAGCGAGAGCGTGTCAGAGAGCGAGAGTGAGTGTGTCAGAGAGCGAGAGCGTGTCAGAGAGCGAGAGTGTGTCAGAGAGCGAGAGCGTGTCACAGAGTGAGTGCGTCAGAGAGCAAGAGAGTCAGAGAGCGAGAGTGTGTCAGAGAGCGAGAGCGTGTCAGAGAGCGAGTCACAGAGCGAGAGCGTGTTAGAGAGCGAGAGCGTGTCACAGAGCGAGAGCGTGTCCGAGAGAGTGTCAGAGAGCAAGAGCGTGTCAGAGAGTGAGAGCGTGTCAGAGAGCGAGAGCGTGTCAGAGAGCGAGAGCGTGTCAGAGAGCGAGAGCGTCAGAGAGCGAGAGCGTGTCAGAGAGCGAGAGCGTCAGAGAGCGAGAGCGTGTCAGAGAGCGAGAGCGAGTGTGCCAGAGAGCGAGAGTGTGTCAGAGAGCGAGAGTGTCAGAGAGCGAGAGCGTGTCAGAGAGCGAGAGCGTGTCAGAGAGCGAGAGATTGTCAGAGAGCGAGAGCGTGTCACAGAGCGAGAGCGTGTCAGAGAGCGAGAGCGTGTCAGAGAGCGAGAGCGTGTCAGAGAGCGAGAGCGTGTCAGAGAGCGAGAGCGTGTCAGAGAGCGAGAGATTGTCAGAGAGCGAGAGCGTGTCAGAGGGGAGGGGGCGAGCGGGGGCCTTGCGGGGGGGTGGGGAGCGCGGGCCGGGCCGGGGTCGGAGTGCGGAGCCTGCTGGGGGTGCGAGGGCGGAGCGGGGGGGGGGGGGAGAGAGCGAGAGCATGTCAGAGAGCGAGAGCGTGTCAGAGAGCGAGAGTGTCAGAGAGCGAGAGTCTGTCAGAGATCGAGAGCGTGTCAGAGAGCGAGTGTTTCAGAGCGAGAGCGTGTCAGTGAGCGAGAGCGTGTCAGAGAGCGAGAGTGAGTGTGTCAGAGAGCGAGAGTGAGCGTGTCAGAGAGCGAGAGTGAGTGTGTCAGAGAGCGAGTGTGTCAGAGAGCGAGAGCGAGTGTGTCAGAGAGCGAGTGTGTCAGAGAGCGAGAGCGTGTCAGAGAGCGAGAGTGTCAGAGAGCGAGATTGTCAGAGAGCGAGATTGTCAGAGAGCGAGAGCGTGTCAGAGAGCGAGAGCTTGTCAGAGAGCGAGAGCTTGTCAGAGAGCGAGTGTGTCAGATAGCGAGAGCGTCAGAGAGCAAAAGTGTGTCAGAGAGCGAGAGTGTCAGAGAGCGAGTGCGAGTGTGTCAAAGAGCGAGAGCGTGTCAGAGAGCGCGAGCGTGTCAGAGAGCGAGAGTGTGTCAGAGAGCGAGTGTGTCAGAGCGAGAGCGTGTCAGAGAGCGAGAGTGCGTCAGAGAGCGAGAGTGCGTCAGAGAGCGAGTGTCTCAGAGCGAGTGTGTTTCAGAGAGAGAGAGCGTGTCAGAGAGCGAGAGCGTGTCAGAGAGCGAGCGTGTCAGAGAGCGAGAGTGTCAGTGAGCGAGAGCGTGTCAGAGAGCGAGAGCGTGTCAGAGAGCGAGTGTGTCAGAGCGAGAGCGTGTCAGTGACCGAGAGCGTGTCAGAGAGCGAGAGCGTGTCAGAGAGCGAGAGTGTCAGAGAGCGAGAGCTTGTCAGAGAGCGAGAGTGAGTGTGTAAGAGAGCGAGAGCGAGTGTGTCAGAGAGTGAGTGTGTCAGAGAACGAGAGCGTGTCAGAGAGCGAGTGAGTCAGAGAGCGAGAGCATGTCAGAGAGCAAGAGCGAGTGTGTCAGAGAGCGAGTGTGTCAGAGAGCGAGAGCGTGTCAGAGAGCGAGAGCGAGAGTGTCAGAGAGCGAGAGCGTGTCAGAGAGTGAGAGCTTGTCAGAGAGCAAGTGTGTCAGATAGCGAGAGTGTGTCAGAGGGCGAGATTGTGTCAGAGAGTGAGAGTGTGTCAGAGAGCGAGCGTGTCAAAGAGCGAGTGTGTCAGAGAGCGAGTGTGTCAGAGAGCGAGAGCGTGTCAGAGAGCGAGAGTGTCAGAGCGAGAGCGTGTCAGAGAGCGAGAGCGTGTCAGAGAGCGAGATTATGCCAGAGAGCGAGAGCGAGTGTGTCAAAGAGCGAGAGCGTGTCAGAGAGTGAGAGCGTGTCAGAGAGCCAGAGCTTGTCAGAGAGCGAGTGTGTCAGAGCGAGAGCGTGGCAGAGAGCGAGAGTGCGTCAGAGAGCGAGTGTGTCAGAGAGAGCGTGTCAGAGAGCGAGAGCGAGTGTGTCAGAGAACGAGAGCGTGTCAGAGAGCGAGTGTGTCAGAGAGCGAGAGCGTGTCAGGGAGCGAGAGCGAGTGTGTCAGAGAGCGAGTGTGTCAGAGAGCAACTGTGTCAGAGAGCGAGAGCGTGTCAGAGAGCGAGAGCGTGTCAGAGAGTGAGAGCGAGTGTGTCAGAGAGCGAGTGTGTCAGAGAGCGAGAGTGAGTGTGTCAGAGCGAGATTGTCAGAGAGCGAGAGCGTGTCAGAGAGCGAGAGCGTGTCAGAGAGAGCTAGAGTGTCAGAGAGCGCGAGAGTGTCAGAGAGCGAGAGCGAGTGTGTCAGATAGCGAGATTGTGTCAGAGAGTGAGAGCGTGTGAGAGAGCGAGAGTGTCAGAGAGCGAGAGAGTGTCAGAGAGCGAGAGCGTGTCAGAGAGCGAGATTGTCAGAGAGCGAGTGTGTCAGATAGCGAGATTGTGTCAGAGAGTGAGAGCGTGTCAGAGAGCAAGAGTGTCAGAGATCGAGAGAGTGTCAGAGCGAGAGCGTGTCAGAGAGCGAGAGTGCGTCAGAGAGCAAGTGTGTGTCACAGAGAGAGAGCGTGTCAGAGAGCGAGAGTGTGTCAGGGAGCGAGCGAGTGTCAGAGAGCGAGAGCATGTCAGAGAGCGAGTGTGAGCGTGTCAGAGAGCCAGAGCATGTAAGAGAGCGAGAGCGAGTGTGTCAGAGAGCGCGAGTGTGTCAGAGAGCGAGAGCGTCAGAGAGCGAGAGCGTCAGAGAGCGAGAGTGTGTCAGAGAGCGAGCATGTCAGAGAGCGATAGCGTGTCAGAGAGCGAGAGCGTCAGAGAGCGAGAGTGTCAGAGAGCGAGAGTGTCAGAGAGCGAGAGTGTCAGAGAGCGAGAGTGTCAGAGAGCGAGAGTGTCAGAGAGCGAGAGTGTCAGAGAGCGAGAGTGTCAGAGAGCGAGGGTGTGTCAGAGAGCGAGGGTGTGTCAGAGAGCGAGGGTGTGTCAGAGAGCGAGAGCGAGTGTGTCAAAGAGCGAGAGCGTGTCAGAGAGCGCGAGCGTGTCAGAGAGCGAGAGTGTCAGAGCGAGAGCGTGTCAGAGAGCTAGTGTGTCAGAGAGCGAGAGCGTGTCAAGAGAGCGAGAGTGTCAGAGAGCGAGTGTGTCAGAGAGCAAGAGCGTGTCAGAGAGCGAGAGCGTGTCAGAGAGCGAGAGCGTGTCAGAGAGCGAGATTATGCCAGAGAGCGAGAGCGAGTGTGTCAAAGAGCGAGAGCGTGTCAGAGAGTGAGAGCGTGTCAGAGAGCCACAGCTTGTCAGAGAGCGAGTGTGTCAGAGCGAGAGCGTGTCAGAGAGCGAGAGTGCGTCAGAGAGCGAGTGTGTCAGAGAGAGAGAGCGTGTCAGAGAGCGAGAGCGAGTGTGTCAGGGAACGAGAGCGTGTCAGAGAGCAACTGTGTCAGAGAGCGAGAGCGTGTCAGAGAGCGAGAGCGTGTCAGAGAGTGAGAGCGAGTGTGTCAGAGAGCGAGAGTGTGTCAGAGAGTGAGAGTGAGTGTGTCAGAGCGAGAGAGCGTGTCAGAGAGAGAGAGCGTGTCAGAGAGCGAGAGCGAGTGTGTCAGGGAACGAGAGCGTGTCAGAGAGCAACTGTGTCAGAGAGCGAGAGCGTGTCAGAGAGCGAGAGCGTGTCAGAGAGTGAGAGCGAGTGTGTCAGAGAGCGAGAGTGTGTCAGAGAGTGAGAGTGAGTGTGTCAGAGCGAGAGTGTCAGAGCGCGAGAGCGTGTCAGAGAGCGAGAGCGTGTCAGAGAGCGAGAGCGTGTCAGAGAGCGAGAGTGTCAGAGAGCGAGAGGGTGTCAGAGAGCGAGAGTGCGTCAGAGAGCAAGTGTGTGTCACAGAGAGAGAGCGTGTCAGAGAGCGAGAGCGTGTCAGAGAGCGAGAGCGTGTCAGAGAGCGAGAGCGTGTCAGAGAGCGCGAGAGTGTCAGAGAGCGCGAGAGTGTCAGAGAGCGCGAGAGTGTCAGAGAGCGCGAGAGTGTCAGAGAGCGCGAGAGTGTCAGAGAGCGCGAGAGTGTCAGAGAGCGAGAGCGTGTCAGAGAGCGAGAGCATGTCAGAGACCGAGAGTGAGTGTGTCAGAGAGCGAGAGCGTGTCACAGAGCGAGAGCGTGTCAGAGAGCGAGAGCGTGTCAGAGAGCGAGAGCGTGTCAGAGAGCAAGAGAGTCAGAGAGCGAGAGCGTGTCAGAGAGCAAGTCACAGAGCGAGAGCGTGTCAGAGAGCGAGAGCGTGTCACAGAGCGAGAGCGTGCCCGAGAGAGAGAGTGTCAGAGAGCGAGAGCGTGTCAGAGAGCGAGAGCGTGTCAGAGAGCGAGTGTGTCAGGTAGCGAGTGTGTCAGAGAGCGAGAGCGTCAGAGGGCGAGAGCGTGTCAGAGAGCGAGAGCGAGTGTGCCAGAGAGCGAGAGTGTGTCAGAGAGCGAGAGCGTGTCAGAGAGCGAGAGCGTGTCAGAGAGCGAGAGCGTGTCAGAGAGCGAGAGCGTGTCAGAGAGCGAGAGCGTGTCAGAGAGCGAGAGCGAGTCAGAGAGCGAGCTTGTCAGAGAGCGAGAGCATGTCAGAGAGCGAGAGCGTGTCAGAGAGCGAGAGCGTGTCAGTGAGCGAGAGCGTGTCAGAGAGCGAGAGTGAGCGTGTCAGAGAGCGAGAGTGAGTGTGTCAGAGAGCCAGAGCGTGTAAGAGAGCGAGAGCGAGTGTGTCAGAGAGCGAGTGTGTCAGAGAGCAAGAGCGTGTCAGAGAGCGAGAGTGTCAGAGAGCGAGATTGTCAGAGAGCGAGAGCGTGTCAGAGAGCGAGAGCTTGTCAGAGAGCGAGTGTCAGATAGCGAGAGCGTGTCAGAGAGCAAAAGTGTGTCAGAGAGCGAGAGTGTCAGAGAGCGAGTGCGAGTGTGTCAAAGAGCGAGAGCGTGTCAGAGAGCGCGAGCGTGTCAGAGAGCGAGTGTGTTTCAGAGAGAGAGAGCGTGTCAGAGAGAGCGTGTCAGAGAGAGAGAGCGTGTCAGAGAGCGAGAGTGTGTCAGAGAGCGAGAGTGCTTCAGAGAGCGAGTGTCTCAGAGCGAGTGTGTTTCAGAGAGAGAGAGCATGTCAGAGAGAGAGAGCGTGTCAGAGAGCGAGAGTGTGTCAGAGAGCGAGAGCGAGTGTGTCAGAGAGCGAGTGTGTCAGAGAACGAGAGCGTGTCAGAGAGCGAGTGTGTCAGAGAGCGAGAGCGTGTCAGAGAGCGAGAGCGAGTGTGTCAGAGAGCGACTGTGTCAGAGAGCGAGAGCGTGTCAGAGAGTGAGAGCGAGTGTGTCAGAGCGCGAGAGCGTGTCAGAGCGCGAGAGCGTGTCAGAGAGCGAGAGCGTGTCAGAGAGCGAGAGCGTGTCAGAGAGCGAGAGTGAGTGTGTCAGAGAGCGAGAGCGTGTCACAGAGTGAGTGCGTCAGAGAGCGAGAGCGTGTCAGAGAGCAAGAGTGTCAGGGAGCGAGAGTGTGTCAGAGAGCGAGAGTGTCAGGGAGCGAGAGCGTGTCATAGAGCGAGAGCGTGTCAGAGAGCGAGAGCGTGTCACAGAGCGAGAGCGTGTCCGAGAGAGTGTCAGAGAGCGAGAGCGTGTCAGAGAGCGAGAGTGTGTCAGAGAGCGAGAGTGTGTCAGATAGCGAGTGTGTCAGAGAGCGAGAGCTTGTCAGAGAGCGAGAGCGTGTCAGAGAGCGAGAGTGTCAGAGAGCGAGAGTGTGTCAGAGAGCGAGAGCGTGTCAGAGAGCGAGAGCATGTCAGAGAGCGAGCGTGTCAGAGAGCGAGAGCGTGTCAGTGACCGAGAGCGTGTCAGAGAGCGAGAGCGTGTCAGAGAGCGAGAGTGAGCGTGTAAGAGAGCGAGTGTCAGAGAGAGTGTGTCAGAGAACGAGAGCGTGTCAGAGAGCGAGTGAGTCAGAGAGCGAGAGCATGTCAGAGAGCAAGAGCGAGTGTGTCAGAGAGCGAGTGTGTCAGAGAGCGAGAGCGTGTCAGAGAGTGAGAGTGAGTGTGTCAGAGAGCGAGAGCGTGTCAGAGAGCGAGAGCGTGTCAGAGAGCGAGAGCGTGTCAGAGAGCGAGCGTGTCAGAGAGCGAGAGCGTGTCAGAGAGCGTGTCAGAGAGCGAGAGCGTGTCAGAGACCGAGAGAGTCTCAGAGAGCGAGTGTGTCAGAGAGCGAGAGTGAGCGTGTCAGAGAGCGAGAGTCTGTCAGAGATCGAGAGCGTGTCAGAGAGCGAGTGTGTCAGAGCGAGAGCGTGTCAGAGAGCGAGTGTGTCAGAGAGCGAGAGTGTGTCAGAGAGCGAGAGCGTGAGAGAGCGAGTGCGTCAGAGAGCGAGAGTGCATCAGAGAGCGAGAGTGAGTTTGTCAGAGAGCGAGAGTGAGTGTGTAAGAGAGCGAGAGCGAGTGTCAGAGAGTGAGTGTGTCAGAGAACGAGAGCGTGTCAGAGAGCGAGTGAGTCAGAGAGCGAGAGCATGTCAGAGAGCAAGAGTGAGCGTTTCAGAGCGAGAGCGAGAGCGTCAGAGAGCGAGATTGTCAGAGAGCGAGAGCGTGTCAGAGAGTGAGTGTGTAAGAGAGCGAGAGCGAGTGTCAGAGAGTGAGTGTGTCAGAGAACGAGAGCGTGTCAGAGAGCGAGTGTGTCAGATAGCGAGAGTGTGTCAGAGGGCGAGATTGTGTCAGAGAGTGAGAGTGTGTCAGAGAGCGAGAGTGTGTCAGAGAGCGAGAGTGAGTGTGTCAGAGAGCGAGAGCGTGTCAGAGAGCGAGAGCGTGTCAGAGACCGAGAGAGTCTCAGAGAGCGAGTGTGTCAGAGAGCGAGTGTGTCAGAGAGCGAGAGTGAGCGTGTCAGAGAGCGAGAGTCTGTCAGAGAGCGAGAGTGAGCGTGTCAGAGAGCGAGAGTCTGTCAGAGAGCGAGTGTGTCAGAGCGAGAGCGTGTCAGAGAGCGAGCGTGTCAGACAGCGAGAGTGTCAGAGAGCGAGAGCGTGAGAGAGCGAGTGCGTCAGAGAGCGAGAGTGTGTCAGAGAGCCAGAGCGTGTCAGAGAGCGAGTGTGTCAGAGAGCGAGTGTGTCAGAGAGCGAGAGTGCGTCAGAGAGCGAGAGCGTGAGAGAGCGAGTGCGTCAGAGAGCGAGAGTGTGTCAGAGAGCGAGAGTGTGTCAGAGAGCCAGAGCGTGTCAGAGAGCGAGAGCGAGTGTGTCAGAGAGCGAGAGTGTGTCAGAGAGAGAGTGTATCAGAGAGAGAGTGTGTCAGAGAGAGTGTGTGTCTGAGAGAGAGTGTGTCAGAGAGTGTATCAGAGAGAGAGTGTGTCAGAGAGAGAGTGTGTCAGAGAGTGTGTCAGAGAGAGTGTGTGTCTGAGAGAGAAAGAGTGTGTCGGAGAGAGAGAGTGTGTCTGAGAGAGAGAGAGTGTGTCTGAGAGAGAGTGTGTCAGAGAGTGTATCAGAGAGAGAGAGTGTCTGAGAGAGAGTGTGTCAGAGAGTGTGTCAGAGAGAGTGTGTGTCTGAGAGAGAGTGTGTCTGAGAGAGAGGGAGAGAGAGAGAGTGTCTGAGAGAGAGTGTCTGAGAGAGAGAGTGTGTGTCTGAGAGAGAGAGAGAGAGAGAGAGTGTCAGAGAGAGAGAGAGAGTCTGAGAGAGAGAGTGTGTCTGAGAGAGTGTCTGAGAGAGAGTGTGTGTCTCAGAGAGAGTGTCTGAGAGAGAGAGAGACAGAGTGTGTCTGAGAGAGAGAGAGTGTCTGAGAGAGAGAGTGTCTGAGAGAGAGAGAGAGAGAGAGTGTCTGAGAGAGAGAGAGAGAGAGTGTCTGAGAGAGTGTGTGTGTCTGTGAGAGAGAGTGTGTCTGATAGTGTGTCAGAGAGAGTGTCAGAGAGAGAGAGAGTGAGTGTGTCTGAGAGAGAGTGTCTGAGAGAGAGTGTGTCTGAGAGAGAGAGAGAGTGTCTGAGAGAGAGTGAGTGTGTCTGAGAGAGAGTGTCTGAGAGAGAGAGAGAGTGTGTCTGAGAGAGAGTGTGAGAGAGAGAGTGTGTGAGAGAGAGAGTGTCTGAGAGAGAGTGTGAGAGAGAGAGTGTCTGAGAGAGAGAGAGTGAGTGTGTCTGAGAGAGAGTGTCTGAGAGAGAGTGTCTGAGAGAGTGTGTGAGAGAGAGTGTCTGAGAGAGAGTGTGAGAGAGAGAGAGTGTCTGAGAGAGAGTGAGTGAGTGTGTCTGAGAGAGAGTGTCTGAGAGAGAGTGTGTCTGAGAGAGAGAGAGTGTCTGAGAGAGAGTGAGTGTGTCTGAGAGAGAGTGTCTGAGAGAGAGAGTGAGTGTGTCTGAGAGAGAGTGTCTGAGAGAGAGTGTGTCTGAGAGAGAGTGTGAGAGAGTGTGTGAGAGAGAGAGTGTCTGAGAGAGAGTGTGAGAGAGAGAGAGTGTCTGAGAGAGAGAGAGTGAGTGTGTCTGAGAGTGTCTGAGAGAGTGTGTCTGAGAGAGTGTGTGAGAGAGAGAGTGTCTGAGAGAGAGTGTGAGAGAGAGAGAGAGTGTCTGAGAGAGAGAGAGTGAGTGTGTCTGAGAGAGAGTGTCTGAGAGAGAGTGTGTCTGAGAGAGTGTGTGAGAGAGAGAGTGTGTGAGAGAGAGTCTGAGAGAGAGTGTGAGAGAGAGAGAGTGTCTGAGAGAGAGAGAGTGTGTCTGAGAGAGAGAGAGTGTGTCTGAGAGAGAGAGTGTGTCTGAGAGCGTGTGTCTGAGAGAGAGAGTGTGTCTGAGAGAGTGTCTGAGAGAGAGAGAGTGTGTCTCAGAGAGAGAGAGTGTCTGAGAGAGAGAGAGAGTGTCTGAGAGAGTGTGTCTGAGAGAGAGTGTCTGAGAGAGAGAGAGAGAGTGTCTGAGAGAGTGTGTCAGAGAGAGTGTCTGAGAGAGAGAGAGTGTGAGAGAGTGAGAGAGAGAGAGTGTCTGAGAGAGAGAGTGTCTGAGAGAGAGAGTGTGAGAGAGAGAGTGTGTCTGAGAGAGAGAGTGTGAGAGAGTGAGAGAGAGAGAGTGTCTGAGAGAGAGAGTGTCTGAGAGAGAGTGTGTGTCTGAGAGAGAGTGTGTCTGAGAGAGAGTGTCTGAGAGAGAGAGAGAGAGAGTGTGTCTGAGAGAGAGAGAGTGTGTCTGAGAGAGAGTGTGTCTGAGAGAGAGAGAGAGTGTGTCAGAGAGTGTGTGTCTGAGAGAGTGTGTCTGAGAGAGAGTGTGTCTGAGAGAGAGTGTGTCTGAGAGAGAGAGTGTGTCTGAGAGAGAGAGTGTGTCTGAGAGAGAGAGAGAGTGTGTCTGAGAGAGAGAGAGAGAGCGACATGTGTCTGAGAGAGTGTCAGAGAGAGTGTGTCTGAGAGAGTGTGTCTGAGAGAGAGTGAGAGAGTGTCAGAGAGTGAGAGAGTGTCAGAGAGAAAGAGTGTGTCTGAGAGAGAGAGTGTTTCAGAGAGCGAGAGCGTGTCACAGAGCGAGTGCGTCAGAGAGCGAGAGCGTGTCAGAGAGCAAGAGTGTCAGAGAGCGAGAGCGTGTCAGAGAGCGAGAGCTTGTCAGAGAGCGAGTGTGTCAGATAGCGAGAGCGTGTCAGAGAGCGAGAGTGTCAAAGCGAGAGCTTTTCAGAGAGCGAGAGTGTGACAGAGAGCGAGAGTGTGTCAGAGAGCGAGAGTCTGCCAGAGAGCGAGAGTCTGCCAGAGAGCGAGTGTGTCAAAGAGCGAGAGCGTGTCAGAGAGCGCGAGCGTGTCAGAGAGCGCGATAGTGTGTCAGAGAGCAAGAGTGTCAGAGAGTGAGAGCGTGTCAGAGAGCGAGAGCTTGTCAGAGAGCGAGTGTCTCAGAGCGAGTGTGTTTCAGAGAGCGAGAGCGTGTCAGAGAGCGAGAGCGTGTCAGAGAGCGAGAGCGTGTCAGAGAGCGAGAGCGTGTCAGAGAGCGAGAGCGTGTCAGAGAGCGAGAGTGTCAGAGAGCGAGAGTGTCAGAGAGCGAGTGTGTCAGAGAGCGCGAGAGTGCGTCAGAGAGCGCGAGAGTGTCAGAGAGCGAGAGCGTGTCAGAGAGCGAGAGCATGTCAGAGAGCGAGAGTGAGTGTGTCAGAGAGCGAGAGCGTGTCAGAGAGCGAGAGCGTGTCAGAGAGCGAGAGCGTGTCACAGAGCGAGTGCGTCAGAGAGTGTCAGAGAGCGAGAGCGTGTCAGAGAGCGAGAGCGTGTCAGAGAGCGAGAGCGTGTCAGAGAGCGAGAGCGTGTCAGAGAGCGAGAGCTTGTCAGAGAGCGAGAGCGTGTCAGAGAGCGAGAGCGTGTCAGAGAGCGAGAGTGTCAGAGAGCGAGAGTCTGTCAGAGAGCGAGAGCGTGTCAGAGAGCGAGAGCGTGTCAGAGAGCGAGAGCGTGTCAGAGAGCGAGAGCGTGTCAGAGAGCGAGAGCGTGTCAGAGAGCGAGAGCGTGTCAGAGAGCGAGAGCGTGTCAGAGAGCGAGAGCGTGTCAGAGAGCGAGAGCGTGTCAGAGAGCGAGAGCGTGTCAGAGAGCGAGAGCGTGTCAGAGAGCGAGAGATTGTCAGAGAGCGAGAGATTGTCAGAGAGCGAGAGATTGTCAGAGAGCGAGAGCGTGTCAGAGAGCGAGAGCGTGTCAGAGAGCGAGAGCGTGTCAGAGAGCGAGAGCGTGTCAGAGAGCGAGAGTGTCAGAGAGCGAGAGTCTGTCAGAGATCGAGAGCGTGTCAGAGAGCGAGTGTTTCAGAGCGAGAGCGTGTCAGTGAGCGAGAGCGTGTCAGAGAGCGAGAGTGAGTGTGTCAGAGAGCGAGTGCATGTCAGAGAGCGAGAGTGAGTGTGTCAGAGAGCGAGAGCGAGTGTGTCAGAGAGCGAGTGTGTCAGAGAGCGAGATTGTCAGAGAGCGAGAGCGTGTCAGAGAGCGAGAGCTTGTCAGAGAGCGAGTGTGTCAGATAGCGAGAGCGTGTCAGAGAGCAAAAGTGTGTCAGAGAGCGAGAGTGTCAGAGAGCGAGTGCGAGTGTGTCAAAGAGCGAGAGCGTGTCAGAGAGCGCGAGCGTGTCAGAGCGAGAGCGTGTCAGAGAGCGAGAGTGAGTTTGTCAGAGAGCGAGAGTGAGTGTGTAAGAGAGCGAGAGCGAGTGTGTCAGAGAGTGAGTGTGTCAGAGAACGAGAGCGTGTCAGAGAGCGAGTGAGGCAGAGAGCGAGAGCATGTCAGAGAGCAAGAGTGAGTGTGTCAGAGAGCGAGTGTGTCAGAGAGCGAGAGCGTGTCAGAGAGCGAGAGCAAGAGCGTCAGAGAGCGAGATTGTCAGAGAGCGAGAGCGTGTCAGAGAGTGAGAGCTTGTCAGAGAGCGAGTGTGTCAGATAGCGAGAGTGTGTCAGAGGGCGAGATTGTGTCAGAGAGTGAGAGTGTGTCAGAGAGCGAGTGTGTCAGAGAGCGAGAGTGTGTCAGAGAGCGAGAGAGTGTGTCAGAGAGCGAGAGTGTGTCAGAGAGCGAGAGCGTGTCAGAGAGCGAGAGCGTGTCAGAGAGCGAGAGCGTGTCAGAGAGCGAGAGCGTGTCAGAGAGCGAGTGTGTCAGAGCGAGAGCGTGTCAGAGAGCGAGAGTGAGTTTGTCAGAGAGCGAGAGTGAGTGTGTAAGAGAGCGAGAGCGAGTGTGTCAGAGAGTGAGTGTGTCAGAGAACGAGAGCGTGTCAGAGAGCGAGTGAGTCAGAGAGCGAGAGCATGTCAGAGAGCAAGAGTGAGTGTGTCAGAGAGCGAGTGTGTCAGAGAGCGAGAGCGTGTCAGAGAGCGAGAGCGAGAGCGCCAGAGAGCGAGATTGTCAGAGAGCGAGAGCGTGTCAGAGAGTGAGAGCTTGTCAGAGAGCGAGTGTGTCAGATAGCGAGAGTGTGTCAGAGGGCGAGAGCATGTCAGAGAGCGAGAGCGTGTCAGAGAGCGTGTAAGAGAGCGAGAGCGAGTGTGTCAGAGAGTGAGTGTGTCAGAGAACGAGAGCGTGTCAGAGAGCGAGTGAGTCAGAGAGCGAGAGCATGTCAGAGGGCAAGAGTGAGTGTGTCAGAGAGCGAGATTGTCAGAGAGCGAGAGCGTGTCAGAGAGTGAGAGCTTGTCAGAGAGCGAGTGTGTCAGATAGCGAGAGTGTGTCAGAGGGCGAGATTGTGTCAGAGAGTGAGAGTGTGTCAGAGAGCGAGTGTGTCAGAGAGCGAGTGTGTCAGAGAGCAAGAGTGTGTCAGAGAGCGAGAGTGAGTGTGTCAGAGAGCGAGAGTGTGTCAGAGAGCGAGAGCGTGTCAGAGAGCGAGTGTGTCAGAGAGCGAGAGTGTGTCAGAGAGCGAGAGTGAGCGTGTCAGAGAGTGAGAGTCTGTCAGAGCGAGAGTGTGTCAGAGAGCGAGAGCGTGAGAGAGCGAGTGCGTCAGAGAGCGAGAGTGTGTCAGAGAGCCAGAGCGTGTCAGAGAGCGAGAGCGAGTGTGTCAGAGAGCGAGTGCGTCAGAGAGCGAGAGTGCGTCAGAGAGCGAGAGTGCGTCAGAGAGCGAGAGCGTGAGAGAGCGAGTGTGTCAGAGAGCCAGAGCGTGTCAGAGAGCGAGAGCGAGTGTGTCAGAGAGCGAGTGTGTCAGAGAGAGAGTGTATCAGAGAGAGAGTGTGTCAGAGAGAGTGTGTGTCTGAGAGAGAGTGTGTCAGAGAGTGTATCAGAGAGAGTGTGTCTGAGAGAGAGTGTGTCAGAGAGAGGGAGAGAGAGAGTGTGTCTGAGAGAGAGAGCGTGTGTCTGAGAGAGAGTGTGTGTCTCAGAGAGAGAGAGTGTCTGAGAGAGAGAGTGTGTCTGAGAGAGAGTGTCTGAGAGAGAGTGTGTGAGAGAGAGAGAGAGTGTCTGAGAGAGAGAGACAGAGTGTGTCTGAGAGAGAGAGAGAGAGAGAGTGTCTGAGAGAGAGAGTGTGTCTGAGAGAGAGTGTCTGAGAGAGAGAGAGTGTCTGAGAGAGAGAGTGTGTGTGTCTGTGAGAGAGAGTGTGTCTGATAGTGTGTCAGAGAGTGTGTGTCAGAGAGAGAGTGTCTGAGAGAGAGTGAGTGTGAGAGAGAGAGTGTGTGAGAGAGAGAGTGTCTGAGAGAGAGTGTGTCTGAGAGAGTGTGTCTGAGAGAGAGAGAGTGTGAGAGAGAGTGTGTGAGAGAGTGTCTGAGAGAGAGTGTGTCAGAGAGAGTGTGTCTGAGAGAGAGTGTCTGAGAGAGAGAGAGAGAGAGTGTGTCTGAGAGAGAGAGAGAGAGTGTGTCTGAGAGAGAGAGAGTGTGTGTGAGAGGGAGAGTGTGTCTGAGAGAGTGTGTGTCAGAGAGAGAGAGTGTGTCTGAGAGAGAGTGTGTCTGAGAGCGTGTGTCTGAGAGAGCGAGTGTGTCTGAGAGAGTGTGTCTGAGAGAGAGAGTGTCTGAGAGAGAGTGTCTGAGAGAGAGAGAGAGAGAGAGTGTGTCTGAGAGAGAGAGTGTGTCTGAGAGAGAGAGTGTGTCTGAGAGAGTGTCTGAGAGAGAGAGAGAGTGTGTCTGAGAGAGAGAGTGTGTCTGAGAGAGAGAGAGAGAGTGTGTCTGAGAGAGAGTGTGTCTGAGAGAGAGAGAGAGAGAGAGTGTGTCAGAGAGTGTGTGTCTGAGAGAGTGTGTCTGAGAGAGAGAGTGTGTCTGAGAGAGTGTGTCTGAGAGAGAGTGTGTCTGAGAGAGAGAGTGTGTGTCAGAGAGAGAGAGAGTGTGTCTGAGAGAGAGAGAGAGAGAGAGAGCGACATGTGTCTGAGAGAGTGTCAGAGAGAGAGAGTGTGTCTGAGAGAGAGTGTCAGAGAGTGAGAGTGTGTCTGAGAGAGAGAGTGTTTCAGAGAGCGAGAGCGTGTCACAGAGCGAGTGCGTCAGAGAGCGAGAGCGTGTCAGAGAGCAAGAGTGTCAGAGAGCGAGAGCGTGTCAGAGAGCGAGAGCTTGTCAGAGAGCGAGTGTGTCAGATAGCGAGAGCGTGTCAGAGAGCGAGAGTGTCAGAGCGAGAGCGTGTCAGAGAGCGAGAGCGTGACAGAGAGCGAGTGTGTCAGAGAGCGAGAGTGTGTCAGAGAGCGAGAGTGTGCCAGAGAGCGAGAGTCTGCCAGAGAGCGAGTGTGTCAGAGAGCAAGAGTGTCAGAGAGTGAGAGCGTGTCAGAGAGCGAGAGCTTGTCAGAGAGCGAGTGTCTCAGAGCGAGTGTCTCAGAGAGAGAGCGTGTTTCAGAGAGAGAGCGTGTCAGAGAGCGAGAGCGTGTCAGAGAGCGAGAGCGTGTCAGAGAGCGAGAGCGTGTCAGAGAGCGAGAGCGTGTCAGAGAGCGAGAGCGTGTCAGAGAGCGAGAGCGTGTCAGAGAGCGAGAGCGTGTCAGAGAGCGAGAGCGTGTCAGAGAGCGAGAGTGTCAGAGAGCGAGAGCGTGTCAGAGAGCGAGAGTGTCAGAGAGCGAGAGCGTGTCAGAGAGCGAGAGCGCGTCAGAGAGCAAGTGTGTGTCACAGAGAGAGAGCGTGTCAGAGAGAGAGCGTGTCAGAGAGCGAGAGCGTGTCAGAGCGAGAGCGTGTCAGAGAGCGAGAGCGTGTCAGAGAGCGCGAGAGTGTCAGAGAGCGAGAGAGTGTCAGAGAGCGAGAGCGTGTCAGAGAGCGAGAGTGAGTGTGTCAGAGAGCGAGAGCGTGTCAGAGAGCGAGAGTGTGTCAGAGAGCGAGAGCGTGTCACAGAGTGAGTGCGTCAGAGAGCAAGAGAGTCAGAGAGCGAGAGTGTGTCAGAGAGCGAGAGCGTGTCACAGAGCGAGAGCGTGTCCGAGAGAGTGTCAGAGAGCAAGAGCGTGTCAGAGAGTGAGAGCGTGTCAGAGAGCGAGAGCGTGTCAGAGAGCAAGAGCGTGTCAGAGAGCGAGAGCGTCAGAGAGCGAGAGCGTGTCAGAGAGCGAGAGCGTCAGAGAGCGAGAGCGTGTCAGAGAGCGAGAGCGAGTGTGCCAGAGAGCGAGAGTGTGTCAGAGAGCGAGAGTGTCAGAGAGCGAGAGCGTGTCAGAGAGCGAGAGCGTGTCAGAGAGCGAGAGCGTGTCAGAGAGCGAGAGATTGTCAGAGAGCGAGAGCGTGTCACAGAGCGAGAGCGTGTCAGAGAGCGAGAGCGTGTCAGAGAGCGAGAGCGTGTCAGAGAGCGAGAGCGTGTCAGAGAGCGAGAGCGTGTCAGAGAGCGAGAGATTGTCAGAGAGCGAGAGCGTGTCAGAGAGCGAGAGCATGTCAGAGAGCGAGAGCGTGTCAGAGAGCGAGAGTGTCAGAGAGCGAGAGTCTGTCAGAGATCGAGAGCGTGTCAGAGAGCGAGTGTTTCAGAGCGAGAGCGTGTCAGTGAGCGAGAGCGTGTCAGAGAGCGAGAGTGAGTGTGTCAGAGAGCGAGTGCTTGTCAGAGAGCGAGAGTGAGTGTGTCAGAGAGCGAGAGTGAGTGTGTCAGAGAGCGAGAGTGAGCGTGTCAGAGAGCGAGAGTGAGCGTGTCAGAGAGCGAGAGTGAGTGTGTCAGAGAGCGAGTGTGTCAGAGAGCGAGAGCGAGTGTGTCAGAGAGCGAGTGTGTCAGAGAGCGAGAGCGTGTCAGAGAGCGAGAGTGTCAGAGAGCGAGATT